>NC_069507.1:137525035-137577535 GCF_027579735.1 Bombina bombina | reverse complement strand
TAATATACAAAAGGTAAACTTAAACAAGTTCTCATACATGTTATACTCTGCAGCTTGTATAACAATTAATTGGAAATGCATCAAGGGAAAAACAAACTTTACACTATGTTGTCCCTTCAAATTTTTAAAGAAACAGTCTAGACCAGAATTTTTATTGTTTTAAAATATACATAATCCCTTTATTACCCATTCCCTTGTTTTGCATAACCAACACAGTTATATTAAAACACTTTTTACCTCTGTAATTATCTTGTATCTAAGCCTCTACAGACTGCCCCCTTATTTCAGTTCTTTTGACGGACTTGCATTTTAGCCAATCAATGTTGACTCCTAGGTAACTCCACGTACCTGAGCACAATTCTATCTATATGACACACATTAACTAACACCCTCTAGTGGTGAAAAACTGTCAAAATACATTCAGATAAGAGGCGGCCTTAAAGGCCTAAGCGATTAGCATATGAACCTCCTAGGTTTAGCTCTCAACTAAGAATATCATAAAAACAAAGCAAAATTGGTGATAAAAGGAAATGGGAAAGTTGTTTAAAATAACATTCCATATCTGAATCATGAAAGTTTATTTTGGATTAGACTGTCCCTTTAAGAGTATCTTGTTGGTTACTTTATCCGCAGCTAGTCATATAACAGAGTGCTTTTCTTTGTGTTTGTACTTATATAATATTCCATAAGAATAAGATGATTTTTAGAACTTTAGAGTCTTTTAAAAGGTTCCTGTTTCAGAAATGTGGACACTCCTTGTCATCCTTATGCATAATTACATGAAAATGCAAGTCCACAAAAACAAAATTTAAATCTATTTGAGTAGTTGTAACAAAAACTAAGATTTTATCAACAATAAAAAGTCAACTTTAAATTTGCATTTCTTCTTATCTTTTGTTAAAGAGCTATCCTAAGTGAGCTCATGAGCATGCGAGTTTCTTTAGCCATCTGGCAGCAGTGTATGCAACAATGTTTAGGGTCCGATTTACTATGGCCCAGATGGGGCCAACTCGCCCTGTTTCCGCACGAGCCTTCAGGATCGCCGGAAACAGGAGTTAAAGGGACAGTCAACACCAGAAATGTTGCTGTTTAAAATAAATAGATAATCCCTTTATTACCCATTCCCCAGTTTTGCATAACCAACAGTTATATTAATACAAAGTAATCAAAGGAGGTAAAAAGTGTATCTAAGCATCTTCTGACAGCCCCCTGATCACATGACATTTTATTTATTATCTATTGACTTGCATTTTAACCAATTAGGGCAGTGTCTGCCACAATCCACGGGCGTGATCACATTATCTATATGGTTTACATGAACTAGCTCGCCCCTGTTATGAAAAGCAACTAAGCAAAATTGGTGTATAAAAGTAAATAGGAAAGTTGTTTAAAATGACATGCCCTATTTGAATCATGAACATATTTTTTGGACTTGACTGTCCCTTTAAGAAGCAGCGGTCTTAAGACCGCTGCTCCTTAAAGGGACAGTCTACACCAGAATTTTTATTGTTTTAAAAGATAGATAATCCCTTTATTACCCATTTCCCAGTTTTGCATAACCAACACAGTTATAATAATACACTTTTTACCTCTGTGATTATCTTGTATCTAAGCCTCTGCAAACTGCCCCTTTTTTCACTTCTTTTGACAGACTTGCAGTCTAGCCAATCAGTGCCTGCTCCCAGATTACTTCACGTGCATGAGCACAGTGTTATCTATATGAAATACGTGAACTAACACCCTCTAGTGGTGAAAAACTGTTAAAATGCAATCTGAAAAAGGTGGGCTTCAAGGTCTAAGAAATTAGCATATGAACCTCCTAGGTTAAGCTTTCAACTAAGAATACCAAGAGAACAAAGCAAAATTGGTGATACAAGTAAATTGGAAAATTGTTTAAAAGTACATGCTCTATCTGAATCATGAAAGTTTATTTTGGCCTAGACAGTCCCTTTAACTGGATCTGCCGCCACTGAGCGGCGTGCAGCAATCAACCCAATCGAATACGATCAGATTGATTTACAGTCTCTGCTAGCGGCCGATTGGCCGCGAATCTGCAGGGGGCGGCATTGCACAAGCAGTTCACTAGAATGTATGCGTATGCTGTCCGCATTCAGTGATGTCTGGCAGACATGATACCCTGCAACGCATCATGTCCGCCAGACTTTGTTAAATCGGCCCCTTAGAGCAAAGTTTTACACAGTTGCAAACACTACTGCCATAGACTGCTAAAAATAGTGCACACTCCTGAGCTTCTATGAGTCTACCTAGATGTACTCTTCAACAAAGTATACAAAGAAAACAAAGCAAACTTGATAATAGAAGTAAATTGGAAAGTTGTTGAATGATAGGCTCTGTCAAGAGTTATAGGCTCAATCAACGCTCAATATAGGCTCAATCAAGAATATTTCATTTTGACTTTACTGCCTTAAAACTTAATCTCACTAAACAATAATAATATATTAATGTAAATGAAAATACAATCATTTTGCTGTCACACATGGGAACACTACATTTTTAATTCCCAAATAGACTCTCCTTTAACCCCTTGAGTGCTAACGACGGCTCTGAGCCGTCGCAGAGTTTCTCACTCAGGTGCTAACGACGGCTCAGAGCCGTCGCTAGCACTCTCCCACCTTGAGGGAGATCTAGGGGCTCCCACCCGCTCCTACCCCGGCGATCGTGCCTGTAGAGTGACAGGCATCGCCGGGGCTTTCTGTTTTGCGTGGTGACATCATGCGTATTGACGTCACCGCGCAACTTTATTTAAAAATGACAAAAGACAATATAGGGAAAGGGGGCATGCTGCTTAGAAGCCTGTATCTCAGGCATCTAAGCAGCTACAGACCCCCAAGACCCACCGTTGGAAAGGTAATCACCTAACCTTTCCAACGGTATAAGTCTTGGGGATCTGAAAAGAAAAAAGTAAAAAATAAATATTTTAAAAAATGTAAAATTTAAAAACCCCTCAAATGTGCTTAGCACCCAGGTGGGAAAGTGCTTAGCACTCAAAGGGTTAAAGGGAATAAACAATGATAAAGAATGAGAAACAGTAATGGGGGCATTAACAGCTAAATAGAATAAATCATCTTAAAAAAATGGACATAAAAAAACAAAATTTTTCTTTCAGGATTCAGATAGATTATACAGTTTCAAATAGCTTTCTAATTTACCTCTATTGCCTAATTTGCTTCATTCTCTTTGTATCCTTTGTTGATGAAGCAGTAATGTGCTACTGGGAGCTAACAAAGCCAGTGACAAGAGGCATAATATGTGCAGGCACCAATCAGCCACTTCGGAGCCTACCTAGGTATAGTTTTCCATATACTATACAAAGAGTACAAAACAGCGGCAGAGAGAAGCCCAGGACTGCAGCGAAGTACAGGGTACGACGCTGGTCGTTAAGGGGTTAAAATCCTTTGAAACTCTAAGAAATTAATTTTCTTTACAACAAAATATTTTTTTGCTTATCTACAATTGAGACATCTGATAAATAAATGTCATAGTTTGGTAAGAATTAGATAACTCTATACAACTTAGTAAGGCTGGGAACTACTCAATCAACTTTTCTTTCACTCATGGTTAGTGTTTGGCTGAAGCCATTTATTATCAATCAACTGTGTTTACTCTTTTTAAATCATAATGACAACAGAAACTACCCAAATGACCCTGATCAAAAGTTTACATACCCTGGTGATTTTGACCTGATAACATGCACACAAGTTGACACAAAGGGTTTGAATGGCTATTAAAGGTAACCATCCTCACCTGTGATCTGTTTGCTTGTAATTAGTGTGTGTGTATAAAAGGTCAATGAGTTTCTGGACTCCTGACAGTCCCTTGCATCTTTCATCCAGTGCTGCACTGACGTTTCTGGATTCTGAGTCATGGGGAAAGAAAAAGAATTGTCAAAGGATCTGTGGGAAAAAGGTAGTTGAACTGTATAACACAGGAAAGGGATATAAAAAGATATCCAAGGAATTGAGTATGCAAATCAGCAGTGTTCAAACTCTAATCAATAAGTGGAAAGTGAGGCGTTCTGTTTGATAACATACTGCATTAATCTTGCCATCAATTCTCACCAAATTTCCTGTGCCTTTGTAGCTCATACATTCCCAAAACATCAGCGATCCACCTCTGTGTTTCACAGTAGGAATTGTATACCTTTCATCATAGGCCTTGTTGACTCCTCTCCAAATTTAGCGTTTATGGTTGTGACCAAAAATCTCAAATTTGGTCTCATCACCCCAAATGACTTTTTGCTAGAAGGTTTGAGGCTTGTCTCTGTGCTGTTTGGCGTATTGTAAGTTGGATACTTTGTGGCATTTGCATAGTAATGGCTTTCTTCTGGCGACTCAACCACGCAGCCCATCTTTCTTCAAGTGCCTCCTTATTGTGCATCTTGAAACAGCCACACCACATGTCCTGTATTTCACCTGAAGTTATTTGTGGGGTTTTCTTTGCATCCCGAACAATTTTCCTGGCAGTTGTGGCTGAAATTTTAGTTGGTCTACCTGACTGTGGTTTGGTTTCAACAGAACCCCTCATTTTCCACTTCTTTATTAGAGTTTGAACACTACTGATTTGCATTCTCAATTCCTTGGATATCTTTTTATATCCCTTTCCTGTTTTATAGAGTTCAACTACCTTTTCCTGCAGATTCTTTGACAATTCTTTTGCTTTCCCCATAACTCAGCATCCAGAATCGTCAGTGCAGCACTGGATGAAAGATGCAAGGGGCTGTCAGGAGTCCAGAAACTCATTGACCTTTTATACACACACGCTAATTACAAGAAAACAGATCACAGGTGAGGATGGTTACCTTTAATAGCCATTCAAACCCCTTTGTGTCAACTTGTGTGCCTGTTATCAGGCCAAAATCACCAGGGTATGTAAACTTTTGATCAGGGTCATTTGGGTAGTTTCTGTTGTCATTATGAGTTAAAAAGAGTAAACACAGTTGATTGATAATAAATGGCTTCAGTCAAACACTAACCATGAGTGAAAGAAAAGTTTTTGTATTATCATTCATATTCTCTGCAAAACGGCCAAGAAATCATAAATTCTGCCAGGGTATGTAAACTTATGAGCACAACTGTGTGTGTATATATATATATATATATATATATATATATATATATATATATATATATATATATATATAGGAAACAAACGAGTGTCCGGACAGGATGCTCAAAACAGGTACATTTTATTGATTGAAGAAATAGCGCATAAAAACACACATACACTATACTATATATATATATATATATATATATATATATATATATATATATATATATATATATATATATATATATATATATATATATATATATATACACACACACACACAAGAAAGGGAAATAGTAGCGCTACTATTTCCCTTTCTTGCACATATTTCTTTGAAGTGAGTCCAGGTGATCCCTTTGTGTGATCCTACACTACAAAGCCTATATAGCAGCTGCTTCTGGGATTCCTTTACGTCACTTTTTTACACATAGCACAATTTTATAAGTGCTGCTTGCCACAAAGCTTGGTCATACTTTGTTTTGTGGCTTTCTACTTATTTGGAGATATATATAGATAGATATATAGATAGATGAGAGAGATAGAGAGATATATACACACACATTTGAAACATATTTGTAATGATACAGTGATTTAGTTTCTTCTTTATGCAACAAGTCTTCCTAATTTAAATATGACTGATCAATTATCTTATTACTTCCTTAAAAGTTCTTACTTTCATTTTACAAAACAAGTGTCTAGTAAATGATCCCATTTTACATTCATTATTTCCCCCCCCAAATATATATAATTTAACAGCAGCATAATAAAAAATGTCGAGAATTACACTGAAGAGAGGACAATGTTGCAAAACACTGCTGCCATAGAGTACTTAAAAGACTCGTGCCCACTCCTGAGCTCTTATGAGCCTACCTAGTTTAATCTTCAATAAAAGTTACCAAGAGAACAAAGCAAATTTATTGTCAAAGGAGAGAAGGCTGCTTTCTGTACTAAGTGGAATCAGTCATATCCAAGAGATGTATTGGAATGCTAGTGAAGTCAATAGTATGCTAGGGCTGTAGAATACTAGCTTACTATTAAAATAAAGAATTAAACAAAGATGCCTTATTGTTTACATGTCATTTGTGCCACATACATATATCTGGAGCACACACAGGGCTGATCTATAGGTATTCTATAAACATACTTAGCAGTCAACAAAATTGTGATACAGCAGAGATCAGGCTATGCCAATTTCAGCATTTACAAAGAGATAAAGTAGATTGTATTATGCTGATCTGTAGCTGCCTGAGCATGGCAGTAAGACACAGTATTACAATGTGTATGTAACCAAGTAACAAAGATGCACTTTGTATGCTGTATTCATAATGCTTCAGGTACTATAACTGGCAAGTGTTGTTTCTGTTCCTTTAAATACATTATCCTGTCACTCAGCAACTGTTTACTTAGCAAATAAAACCAAACTGTGATTAAAGCTATTTAAATCTAAATAATATTTTAAATTCTTCACATCAGCTGAAGAGAACAGGTCTTTAAATACAACATACTTTTGAGTGTGTTTGCTGATATTTATGCAGAATAAGTTTACTAGATCATCATAAGACATAGTAAATCTAAATATAAACTAAATAGTAATATGTGCACTCACAAATAAATATATATTAAAATCAAATTAATTTTAGCTGACATTTAAAGAATAGTACAAAATATGAGTGTTATTTTCTTTTTAAAACAAACTAGTTTATCATTCCAATATAGTTGTGTTGTAACCCTCTAAAATGAATGTAATAAAATAAAGTAATATGATTTCTTCTGTTATATGTTGATCTTACTTGCCATTTATCAGATTATTACTATATATCACTGCATCCATAAATGACTTCTATGGAAGACTTCTAATACTATATATATATATATATATATATATATATATATATATACACATACATACATACACACTATATATATATATATATATATATATATATATATTATATATACATACACAATTGAAACATATATTTGTAAAGATACAGTGATTTAGTTTCTCCTATATGCAACAAGTCTTCCTAATTTAAATATGACTGATCAATTATTATCTTACCACTTCCTTAAAAGTTCTTACTTTCCTTTCACATATAACAAGTGTCTAGTAAATATTCCCATTTTAAATTAATTATTTTTTCTCCCAAATATATACAATTTAACAGCAGCATAATAATCAAGCATTACACTGAAGAGAGAACAAGTCTCACCTCAGTTTCTGACCAGCCGGTGCAGCAATTTTATTGAATTTCTCCATTTCCAGGTGATACAGATAACCTGGGGGAAGTCTTCTATGTGAATATCAGTGATTTCCTAAACTTTGGCTGCATTGGAATAGTGAACAGAAGTTTGTAAATTGTGGAATTCCCATACGCTGTCAGTAATTTCCTCTCTGTAGTGTAGACACATACTCATTTAATATGAGAAGTAAAACTTGCCCGATCACATTCAGGAATAGTTTCCTTTTTCAGTCAGGTGACCAAATCCCTGCCCACTGCTCATGAATAATCCTATGCAAACATTTTATTGAGATTTTACCTGTGTGGGTTAGATAAACAACCTGTAGCTGTTTTGCTGCAGCTGGTATTTATGTTTTTTTAATCTTGATTTTTTTTTTTTAAGTTTTTTTCTAAATAGTTTATAGGCATAAGAAGACACCAGTTTTTATTTTCTATAAATAATGATTGCTCTGTGTTATCTTAGCACATGCAACCTGTTTAATGCCAGAAATACTCAAGTCCATCATAATGGTTTAATACAATATTTTTTTTATCCAAAGCTGTAAATAAGCAACTGCAGATCTGACCATTATATACTTATTTTCACACAGAGGAGCTCTTTGCTGTCTGTTCAAATAATGTAACTTTATAAATAATTATATTCCTCACTTTTTTTTGTTTATACAACTGGCTGCCCAAGTAGAGCTAATTAAAGGGTACACCTGGAATTTCCTGTCTTCTTAAAGGGACACCAAGGAGCAAAAGTAAAATGTTATGTTGTTCTAGAGCAGAGCTTCTCAACTCCAGTCCAGATTTAATGATATCTATATAAGAGTACAGGTGAAATATTCATCTGATCAGTAACCATGGTTACCATCCTGCTTTCACTGACCAGCTGATTATTTCACCTGTGCTCTTTTTGGATATCATGAAAATCTGTCCTGTTGGAGGACCTCAGGACTGGAATTAAAGGCACATTAAACCCAACATTATTTTTTCATGATTCAGATAGAGCATGCAATTTTACACAACTTTCCTAATAACTTTTATTATCTAATTTGTTATACTCTCTTGTTATCCTTAGTTTAAAAGCACACCTAAGTAGGCTCAGGAGCAGCAATGCACTACTGGGAGCTAGCTACTGATTGTTGGCTACACATAAATGCCTCTTGTTATTGTCTCATTAAATGAAGCCACCAATCAGCAAGTGCTACCTAGGTACTGAACCAAAAATTGGCTGGCTCCTAAGCTTACATTTCTTATTTTTCAAATAAAGATACCAAGAGAATAAAGAAAAAATTATAATAGGAGTAAATTAGAAAGTTGATATTTATGCATTTATTGCATGCTCTATCTGAATCATGAAAGAAAAAATTGGGTCTCATATCCCTTTAAAGGAGAGATACATATAACTGTTAGTGATCTGGTGTTTAAAATGATCAGCATTAAAGGGATACTAAACCCAAATGTTTTCTTTCATGATTCAGATAGATCATGCAATTTTAAGCAACTTTCTAATTTGCTCCTATTATCAATTTTTCTTTGTTCTCTTGCTATTTTAAGTTGAAAATGCAGGAATGTAATGTAAGCAGCCGGCCCATTTTTGGTTCTGCACCTGGGTAGAGCTTGCTGATTGGTTTGCTACATTTAGCCACTAATCAGAAAGTACTACCAAGGTGCTGAACCAAAAATGGGCTGGCTCTTAAGTTTACATTCCTGCTTTTCAAATAAAGATATCATGAGAATGAAGAAAAAATGATATTAGGAGTAAATTAGAAAGTTGCTTACAATTGCATGCTCTATCTGATTCAGTAAAGAAAAAATTTGGGTTAGTATCCCGTTAAACAATGTATTAAAGGTAGCAAACAACGATTGCCTTCTGTAGGAATATATCATTTTTCTTTTAAATATTTTAATTTTCAGTTTTTGCTTGAAACTCAGTTTTCAAATCTTATGATCTTTTTTTTTTTTAGCTTGATGTTTTTATTTTGAATATTATTCTTTAAAGGGATACTAAACCCAATTTTTTTTTATTTAATGATTCAAATAGAGCATGAGATTTTAAGCACCTTTCTAATTTACTCCTATTATCAATTTTTCTTTGTTCTCATGCTATCTTGATTTGAAAAAGCAGTACTGTAAGCTTTAGAGGCGGACCATTTTTTGTTCAGCACCTGGATAGCACTTGCTGATTTGTGGCTAAATGTAGCAAACCAATTAGCAAGCGCTACCCAGGTGCTGAACTAAAAATGGGACAGCTCCTAACCTTTCATTACTGCTTTTTCAAATCAAGATAACATGAGAACAAAGAAAAATTGATAATAGGAGTAAATTAGAGAGTTGCTAGAAATTGCATGCTCTATCTGAATCATGAAAATCAAGAAAAAAATGTGGGGTTAGTATCCCTTTAACATTGGGTTAACTAGTTTTATCACTCAATATGAGCAGAACACATCTGATAAGCTAATTACATGAGGCATATGATTGTGCCCACAAAAAAGAGCTAGCTCCCAGTACTGCGTGGCTGCTCCTGAGCCTATTTGTGTATGCTTTTCAAAAAAGGATACCAAGAGTATATTAAGTTTGTTAATAGAAGTAAATTAAAAAGTATATTAAAACAGAATGCAATATCTGAATAATTAAAGTTTAAAGGGATACTAAACCCAAATGTTTTCTTTCATGATTCGGATAGAGCATGCAATTTTAAGCAGCTTTCTAATTTACTTTTATTATCAATTTTTCTTCGTTCTCTTGTTATCTTTATTTGAAAAGGCAGGAATAAAAGCTTTGGAGCCGGCCCATTTTAGGTTGAGAAACTGTCTCCTAAGCTTTCATTCCTGCCTTTTCAAATAAAGATAGCAAGAGAACGAAGAAAAATTTATAATAGGAGTAAATAAGAAAGTTGCTTAAAATTGCCTGCTCTATCCGAATCATGAAAGAAAAAAAATATGTGGGTTTACTATCCCTTTAAAGGGACAGTAAATACAAATTTAAACTTTCATTATTCAGATAGAGCATGCAGGGGGCAGAACTACGGGTGCAGCAGGTGCAGTAGCACCAGGGCGCAAGTGCTGTTGGGGGCCTATAGCAGACAGTCTATAATCCTAATGCTAGGGAGCCTTTTAATAGTGCAGGTTGCAGGACCATCTATCTATCTATCTATCTATCTATCTATCTATCTATCTTTCCATATATCTATTTTTCCATCTATCTATCTATCCATCCACAATCATTACCCAGAACAGCATATTTATTATTACTATTGCTTACTACTGAGTTATATTTGGGGGGCATAAAATATTTTTGCGTCTGGGCCCTTGAGTAGGTCCGCTACTGAGGACATGTCATTATAAACACATTTCTAATTGAATTGTATTTTCTAATTTGATTTGTTCTGTTGGTATTCTTTTGTTTAAAAGCATACCTAGGTTGGCTCAGGGGGCAGCAATGCACTACTGGGAGCTAGCTGCTGATTGGTGGCTGCACATATATGCCTTTTCTCTTTAGCTCATCTGATGTGTTCAGTTAGTTCCCAGTTATGCACTTATAAAGGATATAAAAAAAATAAAGCAAATGTGATGATAGAAGTAAATTGGAAAGTTGTTTAATATCGTATGCTCTATATCAGTTTAATACTGTATGCTCTATATCAGTGATGGCTAACCTTGGCACTCCAAATGTTTTGAAACTACATTTCCCATGATGCTTATGCATTCTTCAGTCTAGTTGAGCATCATGGGAAATGTAGTTCCGAAACATCAAAAGTGCCAAGGTTAGCAATCACTGCTCTATATGATACACAAAAGAAAAACGTGGGGTACCCTTTAACTTTAATTTCCGTTTAATGAGAATTAACTGGTTTATTTGTTTTTATATGTTAAAATTATATTTTCTAAAATGCGGTTTACAAATTAAGGGCAATAGTTGTGAAGATGAAGACCAAATACTTTCTCTAGGCTGACATGTATAGCATTCTCTAAATACAAGATATTTGCCATAAATTCCCAAGGATTTGTACTCTTACTGAATTGTCAGCTGCCAGGTTGTTAAGAATAAACGTAATCCAATATAAACAACATGGATCCACACTCACTGGTCTTTATCCCCTAGACGCCGTTAGGACGTTCCATGCCGTCCTAACAGTGCTGGGCTTTAACGCTGTTAGAACGGTATGGAACGACCTACCTTATATGGCATCCTGCAGCCTCTTCCTTTGACGCAATCAAGAATCGGCCGGGGGTGGGGGGGCTTCATCTACAGCAGCTTAGGCAGCCCCCCATGATCCAAACCCGACCTTGAAATCATGTGATTGCATTGACGATCGCGTGATTTTATTTTCATGCCAGCACAAAGGGGTTAAATGAACAAACAAAATCTTTATTTATTTTAATATGAACAAAGTGCTTAAGGGACTCAGTTCCCCTTCCTCAAACCAACCATAACTCTATTGAAATTAAGAGCAATAGTTGTGAAGATCAAGACCAACTACTTCCTCTTAGCACACATTTATAGTATTCTCTAAATACAAGATATGCATAAGGTATTTACCATAAATTCTTAAAAAGTAATGTAAAATACTTTTAATTTATCTGTTACCTGACCTAGGACTGATCATATGGTAACTCTCAGCCACTCCAGAAAAGATGCATCACAATTAGAACATTTAAGTGGTGGTGAGAAATATAAGAAATTGAGGAAAAACACATTTTCAAAAGACAACTCAATATAGTGAAATCACAAATCTGTATTCAATGATGTAAGTATTTAATAGGGAATAAAAAAAGACTATGTATTTGCACACATTTGGTGCTGACAGATAATAAAAATTAACATAATATAATGGAAATCTCATTGCTGCTTCCAACATTGGGAGGAGTTTTAACTTTGTTCTGCAGGGGGGGGGGGGTAGTACAAATCAGCCCCTCCCCCTGCTTCAACAGCCATACCCATGAAACAACTGACCCCACCCACGATGAGCCAGACAACACCCTGACAGGCCTGCAAAATGCCTTGTTCCTCTCTTACTAATAATGGCCATCTTTTCAATTACTGGAGATACCACTGCTGGCCACCCTTGCATACCTGTGTGCAGTGCCATCAGCGAAGGAATCAGGGCCAACACAGCTCAGGAGTGGGCAAATCCAGGTCTTGATGTGTTGAATGTTCACAAGAATAAATCCGGCACCGAAAAAAAGTGAATGCCATCTTCTTCCGTATTTGATCCTTACTGAGGATCTGAATGCACATATCTATTTAAGGTGCATAAAATAGCTGCCAGAAAAATACTTTTGCATACAAAATGCAAAGTAAAATCTTTTTAAATCAAATTAGCAGAAAATACACTATAATGTTGTGTTAGGCGAAACGCGCAGGGGTTTATGGGGAATTTTTAATGGGGCCATGTTTTTCTCCTAATAATTAGGTACTTTGCTTTAATGTGATCCATAATTTTGTTTACAATATTTGGAACGCTGCGTTTGTAGCCTGTATGCTTAAAGGGACATGAAACCCACATTTTTTCTTTTATGATTCAGATAGAGAATACAATTTTAAACAACTTTCCAATGTACTTCTATTATTTATTTTGCTTCCTTCTCTTGTTATCATTTGCTGAAAGGTTTATCTAGGTAAGCTCAGGAGCAGCACCTAGGTTCTCGCTGTTGATTGGTGGCTGCATATATAAACCAATTTTCATTGGCTCACCCATGTGTTCAGTCAGAAACTAGTAGTGCATTGCTGCTCCTTCAACAAATGATACCAAGAGAATGAAACAAATTAGATAATAGAAGTAAATTAGAAAGTAGTTTAAAATTGCATTCTCTATCTGAATTATGAAAGAAAATGTTTGGGTTTCATGTCCCTTTAAGATCAGAGTTTATTTGGATTAAGCAGCATTATCTGCAATACTCATTCTCATATTGCACAGCTATACACACGCTGTAAAATAGTCCAATTACAAGTGTTACTTTGTTGTTCCGTACATTTGTTACATGAGTGATTTTAATCTAAACAAATTGTAACCTATTTTTTTTTATAGATAATAATTGTTACCATCTACTCTACATAGTAGAATTTAACACTGATCTTTAATGTTCAAACACTTTATACTCCCTCACATCTACAGATCCAATCATAGGTGGATTAGCTGCGAAATCTGTTGGCGCTCTACAAATAACTGATACTAATAATAATCTACCTTTATAATATAGAGGTTCTCATTAAAGGGACATAAAACCCCAAAATGTTCTTTTATGAGTTAGATAGTGCATCTAATTTTAAACAACTTTCCAATTTACTTCTATTATCAAATTTTCTTAGTTTTCTTGTTATTCTTTGTTGCAAAGCAGGAAGGTATGCTCATGAGTGTGCACGTGTCTGCAGCACTATATAGAAGCAGTTTTGCAAAAATTTTATACATTAGCAAGAGCACTAGATGGCAGCATTATTTCCTGTCTTGTAGTGTCTGTGGCATGTGCATGCTACTTAGGTATCTCTTCAACATAGAATAACATGAGAACTAATCAAATTTGATAATAGAAGTAGATAAGAAACTTTTTTAAAATTGTATTCTTTATCAGAATAATGACGGATTTTTTGGGGGTTTCATGTCCCTTTTATGGATTATTTTTAATATTATCAAAATCCATGATTTAGTCAAATAATTAAAGGGTCGGGAAACCCCCACATTTTCTTTCATGATTTGGATAGAACATACAATTTTAAACAACTTTCAAATTTACTTTCATTATCAAATTTGCTTTAGTCTCTTGTTATCCTTTGCTGAAAGAACAGAATTGCACTACTGGCAGCAAGATAAACACATCTAGTCAGCCAATCACATAAGACAAATGTGTGCAGGAACCAATCACCAGCTAGCACCCACTAGTGTAGGATATGTGCGTATTCTGTTTCAATAAGGGATACCAAGAGAACGAAGCACATTTGAAAATAGAAGTACATTTAAAAGTGTCTTAAAATTACATGCTCTTTCTAAATCATGCAAGTTTAATTTTCGCTTTCCTATCCCTTTAAAGTAAAAAGTTATCCCTTCCATATCTACATACAATATGTGGGAATCACACTTGTCCCGGGTTTTTAATTGTGTTACCTCTTTTTAATTATTTTAATAAACTTATGTTTTAAACGTATTGTCCTTTAAAACAAACAATAATGACTCCTGAAACATTCTTCTAAAAACACAATCTAAATTTTATTGATCCGTATTGGTATTTTGGAAGGTTGGTAGAATCAATTTGGGTAGCTGACAAGGAGGATTAATTAATGTTTTCGCTAAAATAAATGTCTCAATCAGTGTATGTGATTAGAAAATTGACTTTTTGTTCTCACAAAAATCTCTAATTGCTGGGCTCATTAAGTACAATGACGTTTATGTATTCAGAGAGTCACAAGTCAACCAGACAAGTTTAATTTACTTTATTTAAAATAACATTAACAAGACTTTTTTCATTTTAATGTATTTCTTCTGAAGTAAGAATTGAATGATATTCACACCTATTTTACAGGGAGTGCAGAATTATTAGGCAAATTAGTATTTTGACCACATCATCCTCTTTATGCATGTTGTCTTACTCCAAGCTGTATAGGCTCGAAAGCCTACTACCAATTAAAGATATTAGGTGATGTGCATCTCTGTAATGAGAAGGGGTGTGGTCTAAGGACATCAACACCCTATATCAGGTGTGCATAATTATTAGGCAACTTCCTTTCCTTTGGCAAAATGGGTCAAAAGAAGGACTTGACAGGCTCAGAAAAGTCAAAAATAGTGAGATATCTTGCAGAGGGATGCAGCACTCTTAAAATTGCAAAGCTTCTGAAGCGTGATCATCGAACAATCAAGCGTTTCATTCAAAATAGTCAACAGGGTCGCAAGAAGCGTGTGGAAAAACCAAGGCGCAAAATAACTGCCCATGAACTGAGAAAAGTCAAGCGTGCAGCTGCCAAGATGCCACTTGCCACCAGTTTGGCCATATTTCAGAGCTGCAACATCACTGGAGTGCCCAAAAGCACAAGGTGTGCAATACTCAGAGACATGGCCAAGGTAAGAAAGGCTGAAAGACGACCACCACTGAACAAGACACACAAGCTGAAATGTCAAGACTGGGCCAAGAAATATCTCAAGACTGATTTTTCTAAGGTTTTATGGACTGATGAAATGAGAGTGAGTCTTGATGGGCCAGATGGATGGGCCCGTGGCTGGATTGGTAAAGGGCAGAGAGCTCCAGTCCGACTCAGACGCCAGCAAGGTGGAGGTGGAGTACTGGTTTGGGCTGGTATCATCAAAGATGAGCTTGTGGGGCCTTTTCGGGTTGAGGATGGAGTCAAGCTCAACTCCTAGTCCTACTGCCAGTTTCTGGAAGACACCTTCTTCAAGCAGTGGTACAGGAAGAAGTCTGCATCCTTCAAGAAAAACATGATTTTCATGCAGGACAATGCTCCATCACACGCGTCCAAGTACTCCACAGCGTGGCTGGCAAGAAAGGGTATAAAAGAAGAAAATCTAATGACATGGCCTCCTTGTTCACCTGATCTGAACCCCATTGAGAACCTGTGGTCCATCATCAAATGTGAGATTTACAAGGAGGGAAAACAGTACACCTCTCTGAACAGTGTCTGGGAGGCTGTGGTTGCTGCTGCACGCAATGTTGATGGTGAACAGATCAAAACACTGACAGAATCCATGGATGGCAGGCTTTTGAGTGTCCTTGCAAAGAAAGGTGGCTATATTGGTCACTGATTTGTTTTTGTTTTGTTTTTGAATGTCAGAAATGTATATTTGTGAATGTTGAGATGTTATATTGGTTTCACTGGTAAAAATAAATAATTGAAATGGGTATATATTTGTTTTTTGTTAAGTTGCCTAATAATTATGCACAGTAATAGTCACCTGCACACACAGATATCCCCCTAAAATAGCTAAAACTAAAAACAAACTAAAAACTACTTCCAAAACTATTCAGCTTTGATATTAATGAGTTTTTTGGGTTCATTGAGAACATGGTTGTTGTTCAATAATAAAATTAATCCTCAAAAATACAACTTGCCTAATAATTCTGCACTCCCTGTACAGTGTCCACTAATACTAAGGGGTCGATTTATCAAAGGCTTTCGCTAGCCTTTGACCCCCTACGACTGTAGGTTCTCACAAGGGAACCTGGAGTCCATATTTAACAAGCAGCAGCAAATTTCAATCTCCTCGGTCTTGTCCCACCGGGGAGATTGACAGCTCCTGCCAGCGCGTGACTGGCTGAACACGGGTAGGGGGCGGCGTAATACAAGAGCACAAAATTGCATTTTTGTGCAATGCTGAATTCCGGCAGAGGAATTTAGCCGCCAGAGACGAGCTGCGGCAGACAGGGGCGCGTATGTGCACCCCTGTCTACCTCAGCTTGATAAATTGACCCCTAATTTGTAACTCAGTAAGATAACACATTTTAACATTTTTTGTGCTAGACACATAGGGCTCGATTTATCAATCAAGGGTGGACAGGGGCGTACATATTACTCCTGTCCGCCCTAGCTTTCCTCTGGTGGGCAGCAATTCGCTGCCCGAATTTAACATTACACACAATTGCTATTTTGTGCTCTCGTGCAATCCCGCACCCTGACTGCGCACAGCCAATAATGCACGGGCAGGAGCTGTCAATCTCCCCTGTCTGATGAGACCGGTGACATTGAAATTCACTGGAACTCTTTTTGAGATGGTAACTAATGCTGGGATTCTCCAGCCCCATTTATGATTAAAGGGACAGTGTACCCTCATTTTTCCCCACTTTAATTTGTTTCCAATGACCCATTTTACCTGTTAGAGTGTATTCAATTTTTAATTGTTCTCTATGTATTGGGCTTTGGTTAAAATACAGTGTGTACAGAAAGTGATACAATAAGGAGATCTGATTTCCCTGCAAACTCAACACATTTTAATTTAAGTTGCGTTTTCAAAGAACAAAATCAGCTATTTCATATACAAAAACAAACACAAATAATCAGATTTTCATACATTTTATGCTCTGCAGCTGGTATAAAAAGTATCTGGAAACACATTAAGGGAAAAATAATTTTAAAGTACACTGTCCTTTTAAGATAATGCCTTGAATATGTGATTACACATTTTATGGGTAAATTAGTAACAATTAAAGAAAAAAATTTGAACACCTTTTAAAATTGAAATACCTCTTAATTTGTATAAAAATTGAGCGTTGCATGTTCTCTAGAGATGCCAAAAAGCAAATTCTGTAACCTAGGTTTTACTGTAAATCAGTAGATGATTGAGGCAATTTGCAGCATTATAAAGAAAACCTAGGTTACAGAATTTGCCTGTTGGCCTCAATAGAGAATATGAGACACAGTAAACATAAAAAAGAAACAGATTGTGTAAAAAATCAGCAAAGAGCTTTCTTGAAAAATTGGCACTTAGAAATGCTCAGTATAACCCTGCACCCAGTGTGAAAAGAGTAGAGATTTTTTAAGCAAATCTAGTCTTTTCACTAGCCTAGAAGCTTTATGACATGTTAAGATAAACCTTCCTGCAAAAGCTTCCTCCTTGTAGGGCTCTGACAGTAAGTTAAAGACACTGCACAAGTGTAAAAAAAGAATAAAAAAGAATAATGTAGTGTAATAATAAAAAATAGAAATGTAGTACAAAAAATAAATAAAAGGTAAAATCCACTGAAATAGATGAATAGAAGGGGTCAAGTTGAGCGGGAACGCATGGGAACGGAGTTCCTTCACTATTTTTGCAGGAGGAACTAAGTCTGGTTAGAGGGATAGTGAGATCCTCTAGTAATGGGCAGTAACACTTCCTACAATACACTAAATACAAGCCTGTCAGCGGTCCTGCTGTGTGATCACCCCGCAATGTGTGTAACACATGGTGCTTACATTTCTTTATGGCTTGCTCTGGGGTTAATTAGCTCCCCTCAGCAGAAATAGTACTATTGCACCTTAAGTGGGTGAGACTCTGCAACAGAAGAGGATTCTCAGGCCCAAAGGCAACCATTCAACCCTGCATAACCAAATTGTAAAGATTATATACACATAAATACAGTGTATGTATATATATATATATATATATATATATATATATATATATATATATATATATATTAATCAATATTAATAGTGAGGGGGGTGGAAGTCTTGGTGAGTTCCCATGCATTTTTTCGTAGGACTTGACCCCTGATAAAACACATTGTCATTACTTTCTAAAAGGCGACTGTGGGGTAGAATGATCAATGTGCGGGCGGAGATGATCCGCTACCATTTATCATTGCACAAGCATTTCACTAGAAATGCTTGTGCATTGCCGCCCCCTGCACATTCGCGGCCAATCGGCCGCTAGCAAGGGGTGTGAATCAACCCGATCGTATTGCTGTCTGCCGCCTCAGAGGTAGCGGACGAGTTAAGGAGCAGCTGTCTTAAGACCGCTGCTTCTTAACTCGTGTTTCCGGCGAGCCTGAAGGCTCGCGCGGAAACAACTGTATACAGCTCCATACAGAACTTGATGAATCGGCCCCTAAAGAGGGAGAATATTTGAAATATTTTTATTAGTATTTTTATTAGTATGGATACTAATGGATATGGATTTTTATTTTTTGCAATGTTATTGTTATTCTGATTTAGTAGTAACTGGGCTGTATGTTTGCAAAGTAAAGAAATACAGAATCACAATACTTAAAAAGAATAATGTATATAATAGGGTAGTCTGAACATGGGCGTAACTAGAAAGAGGGTGTTGTCGGCTGGCACACAGAAGAAATATGAGTTGCTTCTCTGTAAATGTGAGTCAGCCTTCCCCCTGATTAGTCTGTGGCAGAGTAAATAGATTTGTGCAGCCTTCCTTTCAAGATATGGTAGCAGGTTTTTCGGTACAGCAATACTCTAGGCACGATCTTGGCAACCCTGCTGCCATATTGTAAGGGTAAATCCATACACTTTATTTAAACTGTGAGTGTTTTTAATGAGGGGCACTCAGAGAGGCCAGACATGATCTAGGTATAGCCAAGGCCCCCCTGCAGGATCAGATGAGCCTAGTCTAGTCAGGCCTAGTCTAAATTGAGGCCTCTAAGACCCCTGTTGTTAAATCCTTGATTCTGAATAATAAGAAAGTATTTCAGAGCTGGTCTCCCCTCCTACTCTTTTAATTTGTATTGTCAAGTCTAATATCGGCATTTTAAATATCGTATTCCTGCCAGGATCACATGCCAAGTGCTGCAGAATATGGTGGCACTTTACAAATAAAAAGTAACTCAGTGCATTTTTACAGTTTTTCACAGATAGACAGTGCTAGTTCATGTGTTCCGTATAGATAACCATGTGCTCACTCCTGTGGAGTTATTTATGATTCATTATTGATTGGCTAAAATGCAAGTTGGTCAAAAGCACTAAAATAAGGGGGCAGTCTGCAGAGGCGTAGATACAAAGTAATCACAAATGTAAAAAATATATTAATGAAACCGTGTTGGTTATGCAAAACTGGGTAATGGGTAATCAAGGGATTGTCTATCTCTTTAAACAATAACATTTCTGGGAGTAGAATGTCCCTTTAAGTGAATGAAATGACGATATAGTACAGGGAAATAAAGTGGCTACCAGTTATACTAAAGACACATTAAATAGCTTCTTGTGTATACCCTTAATATAGTAGAAAAGCACTTTAAAGAGAAGATAATGTGTGATGATAACAAAGCTACATAGAGCTGCAAAAGATGCAATAGAACTTGGAGGAATTTTTTTTTAATTGTCTGGTCTGAATTATTAAACTATGGGGATTTGCATATTAATGGCCATGTTATGTATCCCTTTTAAATGATGTCATGTTGTATCCTTTGTTTTAAATGTATTAATATTCTTATATTTATATTCAAGCATTTTTTAGGGAATCTCACCCAACCACATTATTTATCTATCTATCTATCTATCTATCTATCTATCTAATTTATTTGTCTTTGTCTGTCTGTCAATCAGTCTATATATCTATCTATCTGCAGTGTATATCTACTCCATCTGTTTTATCTATCTGTCTTTGTCAGTCAATCAGTCTTTCTATCTGCCTATGCTCATCTATCTATCTATCTATCTATCTATCTATCTATCTATCTATCTATCTATCTTGTCACGGATACTAGACCAACCAGGCTTCCCCCCACCCCCCTACTACCTGGCTAACTCCCTTTTACACCAGATTTGGCCATTTCATGGCTTACAAGATCTCACTGACTCTTGCTTTGTGTTGTTTTGCTGTGTTGTATCTTGTCAGAGAAGAGATGATCTCTGATCGGGAAAACCCTCCTAGGCTAGCCAGGCACCTGGAACTGCCATTCGGCCGCATTAAGGCCAAACACCCGCTAGCTTTAACCCTGGTCGCTCCAGTGGCCCTTTACCCCAGAGCTCCGCTCTTTTGGGGATCAGTAGCCCCTAGGGAGTACAAAAGGTGGGATAATTAATGGAGGAGAGCTCCTTTGGGAACCGGGGTTTAACTCCGGTCTCCAGTAATGGATCTTTACCGGGTTGTAACTCCGGTCTCCAGTAATGGATCTTTACCGGGTTGTAACTCCGGTCTCCAGTAATGGATCTTTACCGGGTTGTAACTCCGGTCTCCAGTAATGGATCTTTACCGGGTTGTAACTCCGGTCTCCAGTAATGGATCTTTACCGGGTTGTAACTCCGGTCTCCAGTAATGGATCTTTACCGGGTTGTAACTCCGGTCTCCAGTAATGGATCTTTACCGGGTTGTAACTCCGGTCTCCAGTAATGGATCTTTACCGGGTTGTAACTCCGGTCTCCAGTAATGGATCTTTACCGGGTTGTAACTCCGGTCTCCAGTAATGGATCATGCCGCTTTTTGGACTGGGGACCGAGAGTTTTCAAACGACACCCTGGAAGTGCTGCTGTGCCGCCCCAGTGGGGCATAGATTATGACATATCCTCTTTTAATATTCATGTTGATATAGTTAAGAAATTATATAGTTTTCTATGCCATTTTCTCAAAGCTACTCTATGTTTATTCTGTGCTGCCATCTAGTGACCTTTTTGATAATGCTCCTGTTTTCTGTGGTACCTTCCCTCAGACCTATTATGCATTTTCCCCTATGTGTATTGCTTTGCCCTTCTGGTTCGGCTGTGTTTTCCTGTGTCATGGCTGCAGCTAACAGGCCACATGTAGCCTGCATGTAACAAGGACACATGTTAATCTACATTGCAAGCTACGAACAGTATTGACTTTTGACCACTTAAATACTGTAACCATTCATCTGCTGTATCTTATTGTCTGCTGTAACCCGATATTCAGAATAAAGCAACTTTGTGGATGGACGAGGTATTGGTGAGTTCAGCTGACAAGGATTGTCCGCAGTGATCGTATCTTCTTATACAGGCCAGGCATAGAGGTCTCAGCAAGGGATAGATCACTATCACAACTATCGGAGTCAGAATAGTCAAAAGTTGTATAGAATTCCTACAGCCTGCTATGTATATGTGCGTGCCTAATCTGCAATCAAGCTCAGTGCCATCTGCCATCTTGTGAAAGCACATGGTCGCACAAGCTTACTGCACTTCATCTGTGAATGTTGAGAAACTGTTTCTCTGCATTGAACTGTGTTCCCCCACCTGTCTAAGCTGCTGTTCGTCTTCTTAAAGAGACAGTACAAGTTTTTGCAAAACTTGAAAAAATGTCTAGACAAGGCTCTGAGCACTCTTTTATGGCTGAACCAACGCAGATACATCATGCCTCCGAACCCGCAGACGTACAGCGTGCAGATCATGCAGATATTGCCGAACAGAGTGTAAAACCCAAACGTACAATAAAACTGACACAGAAACTCAGAGAAAACAATGAAACCACTAGAGATGAGTTCTCCAGCAATCTGTCAGACCTATGGGACAGAATTTTTCGGGATGCATGTCAGTTTTGTCACACTTTATTGATCAACCAACTGAAATGAGAGACTCTATAGATCACCTATCTGCTGTGTATGAATGCTACCAGCGGCTGTCTGCAAAATACACAGCCTTCTTACAGGACTCTAATATAGAAGATTCTTCAGCAGAACTGACCAGGACTGATGCACTGGACCAACATAGAGATCTCTTAGTACAAATTGCTAAAGAAAGGGCAGAGTTCCGCATTGCTCAACTGCAGGAGACCAGATCTCATAGATACACATAAACTAAGCTCACTGCACATTCTTCTAGATCCTCTCGCTCCAGAAGTTCAACATTAAGTGACAAGGTAGAGGCCTGTGCTGATGCAGAATAAAAAAAAAGTGCAAAGCTCCTTTACCAGAAAGGAAGCAGAGATGGAAGCCCAAAGCAAAGCTATTCAAGCACAAATGACTGCCCAGCAAGCAGAGGTGGATTCCCAAATAAAGGTTCTGCAAATGGAAAAGGAAGAAGCAGCGGCCCTAGCAAGGCTGAAAGTCCTTGAACAAGCAATGGGAGAAAGTACTAATTTAGACTGCCATATCCCAGCAGATCTGGAAGACCCAGTTGAACGCACTAGTGAATACGTGCTAAAGCATAATATTTGCAATGATACAGAGTCATCTCCTGTACCTCCTACTAACACCATCATTCTGACACTCAACACAGAGACCTCTCAGCACCAAATGCCCGAGCCTCTTCAAATCCACAACACAAGTGCATCTATGCAGCAAACCGCATCACCTCCCGCTGACAACAAGGTGACTTCCAGTGACAAGCCGCATCTCAAGCCACAGCCAGCAGAAGCCTTAGAGACTACAACACAGTTGAACGCTCTTGCAACATAATTTTATCCTGGTAAACTTCACCCTTCTTTACCAGAGAACTTTCACACCCAAGGGGTTCCTCACTTTACTTTGGCATCAAAGAGTGAGAAATCAGACTTGACTGACTTCGCCAGATACATGATACGCTACAGGGTCTGGATATCAACCTTCAAGGTTGCTATTGCTGATCTCGACCTTACAACCAAGGAGGAACTCGATTTGCTCATAAAGTGGCTGGGGCCAGAATCTGCAGATCGTGTTAAAAGACTGAGAACAGTACATGTTGACCACCCAGATGCAGGCCTTGTTGCTGCATGGGTAAGACTTGAGCAAGCCTATGGTAGCTCTGAAGACATAGAAAGCACTCTGTTCAAGAGACTGCAAAAGTTCCCAAAAATAGGGAACAAAGAATATCGCAAGCTCCAAGAACTAAGTGACCTCCTGATGGAGCTAAAGTAGGCAAAGACAGACCCCTGTCTACTTGGACTAAGCTACCTAGACACTGCTCATGGTGTCAATCCAGTCATGTCTAAACTGCCATGCAACCTGAAATGGGCACAACAGGGCTCAAGATACAAAAGAGACTATAACGTATTTTTTCCTCCATTCTCATATTTTTGCAGGTTCATCAGCGATCAAGCCTGGATGAGAAACTATCCCAGCTTCGGCTTCTGCAACCCCAACTTGCCTGCTTCATCATCGTCACCATCATCATCAAGGTATGATAACACAGCAGCTAAACAAAGAGACTTTAATAGAGAAATATCTGTTAAAAGTACAGACATCTCACCACCCGTATCCTCTCCTGCACACCAGAGTGACTCGGGTGAAAGAAATAAAGACCCTAATCGTGTCAGGGATTTATCTCTTTTCACGCTGTACCTTTAAGAAAGTGAACTCACTAGCCCTATTTAAGGCTCCTCCCAACAGAACTCATTGCTTGGTAATTTGTTGCTCAGTGACAAGCTGCTTCTGAAGAGACCTAGCCGTTTATACAACTTTGTATTTCAACTTATTGCTTTCTAAACTCACCCTGAGTTTCTGCCTACTTGAATCAACCTGCAGATGCTCTTTTGTGCCTGAAGATTTTCACCGTTTATTCAGTCAGAGATTTCTCAGTCTCTCTCCTGTATTGAAGTTACTCCCTGCAGCGTGTGACGTCACGCCCGACATTCTCCCGCCGCGGTTCTCTGTCAGGCTCACTGTGATACCGCTGGGACTTGTTGCTGTCTGGTAACAGTATTACTCTGCTCAATTGCCATCTCCTGTAATACCGGTCTGTATATATTGCATTGTATGAACTGTGTGTATTGCTGCAACTTCATTACACTTATGCTTGCTATATATTAACTGTGAAACTCTCACTTGCTGGAGATTCATATTCGCTTCAGATATCAAACATGCACTAAACTTTTACTGCTACTTACCAACTTGCATACAAATAACTGTGACAAAGATTCATACTGCTACCATCTCTCATTAACGGACTGCCTAAGCATACTTCAATCTTTATAACAATTAACCTCCATTCTGCTTGAAATGAACTGTTTGCTTTAACTTCAACTTTATCTGTTTCATGAGATAAACACAGCTTATTATACTCTGATTGAACAAGTTTGGAAATAACTAATATTCATTATCAAAGTATGGTTTACAAAATGCCCACAGCTTGATTTATTTAGATAACAAAGTACTGTGTGAATTTCGGTGTGTTTGCTAAAGCCTGCTGCATAAATTATTTTCACTGCTTGTGTGTGTATCAAGGCACCTGCACTAATTAACTCTTTCACTACTGTTGAAATTACATTCCTATAAGACTTACTCTCTTTTCTGCTGCAAGCAGTTATTGTTGCGTGAAGGTTCCGTATTCACTCAGCTACCCTGCTGTAGTGACCCTCAGATCAATGAGCATATCAGGGTTCCCTTAAGTTAAATCTGTGGGAATCCAAGGTAAGGTGTGAGACTGAGTGGTCCTGCATAAAGCAGTAAGCTGTAGTAGTAGTGTTCTCTAAAACAACTAAACATATCTTAACATATTACCAAGCCTTAAAAAAGGAATACTACTAACAGCTAAAATCATGGATGTAAGTGAACTGTCCAGGAGAGTTGGTTCTTTAGCTCAGAGTATGGATCACATGATTCAAGGCTTAAGGGATATACAACTAGAGAATCAGAATATAAAAAAAATTATTAATGATCATCTTGCTAACAAAACTCCTAATGTTGAGTCAACCCCAGAACCCATTGTTAGTCCACCTGAAAAGTTCTCTGGGGACAGATCTATGTTCAGGGATTTCAGGAATTCCTGCACTCTGCTTTTTACTTTGAAACCTAAGTCATACCCAACTGACAGGATTAGAGTTCTAACTGTAATTTCATTTCTCAGAGGTGAGGCCAGGTCTTGGGCCAATGCTTTTTATGAAAAAAATGATCCTATCCTAAATTCCCTAGAAGATTTTTTTTCTGCTATGTCTCTCTTATATGAAGATCACAATAGAAAAAATACTGCTGAAACTGCCATTAGGTCTTTAAGGCAGGGCAAAAGAATGGTAGAAGATTACATTACTGAATTCAAAAGATGGGCTCCTGACACCCTGTGGAATATTCCTGCTCTACGCAATCAGTTCCGTCTGGGGCTCAATGATGCAGTTAAGGATGAGTTGGCAAGGGGTGTGATTCCAGAGGACTTGGATGCCTTGATGACTCTCTCTATTGGCATAGATTGTCGACTTAGGGAAAGGAAGTCAGAAAGATCTTATTCAGAGAATACCACCAGAAGAACCCCCAATTATTATCACTCAACTCCTTCCACAGCAATCACTAGACCCATAGAAGAACCCATGGATGTTGCAGTTATTAGGGGACCCTTGAGACCTGAAGAGAAAGCTAGGCGCAAGCTACTAAACATATGTCTATACTGTGCTGAAAAGAACCATGCAGTTAGGGACTGTCCCTCTCTGATTCGACAAAAGAAGGGTAAGACTTCATTCAATGACCATACAGTTAATTTGGTTGACAGCATAAAATCTCATCTATCTATTTATGTCTCCTTACAGTGGTCCCATCAGAAGATAAACGTTCAGGCCATAATTGACTCTGGGGCTTCTGGGAATTTTGCTGATAACACTTTTGTTGTTAATAATCACATTCCACTAATAAAAAAGAGTGTTGCACTAGCTATTCGTCTGGTTGACGGTTCATTCTTTAGCTCTGGTCCCATAACTCACCACACTATCCCACTCAAAGTGGTTACCCCTTCAGGACACACAGAGCTTATTTCTTTTGATGTTCTTCCATCTTCTGTTTATCCACTAATCCTTGGATTGAATTGGTTAATAAAGCATAATCCCACTATATCGTGGTCCATAGCATCAGTAGTTTTTTATTCAAATCACTGTAAACAATCCTGTTTTGGGGTACACACACTTTGTCATATCACTGAACATAAGTTACCAGAATGCTATAGTGAATTTGCTGATGTTTTTGATAAAAAGGAGGCTGAGTCCTTACCTCCACACAGAGACTATGACTGTCCTATTGATCTTATACCTGGAAGCTCCATACCATATGGTCATATATATCCGTTGTCACAGCCAGAGTTAAATCATTTAAAAGAATATTTAGATGATAACTTGAAAAAAGGCTTTATTAGACCTTCCACCTCCTCTGCAGCTGCAGCAATGTTCTTTGTAAAAAACAAGGATGGCAGTCTTAGGCCTATCATCGATTATAGGCAGTTGAACAAATGCACAAAAAAGAACAGATACCCCCTGCCCCTCATACCTGAACTTATTGAACGTTTACAAGGTGCCACAGTTTTTACTAAACTTGACCTCAGAGGTGCTTACAATTTGATTAGGATGAGGGCAGGGGATGAATGGTTAACTGCATTCCGTACTAGATACGGTTTGTATGAATACACTGTAATGCCCTTCGGGTTGTGCAATGCCCCAGCGACATTTCAATGTTTTATAAATGATGTCTTTCATGATTTGTTAGATGTCTGTATTGTCGTATACTTGGATGACATCTTGGTTTATTCAAATTCTCTACAGGCTCACATTGTACATGTCAAACAAGTATTAACACGTTTAAGGGCACACCATCTCTATGCAAAGCTTGAAAAGTGTATTTTTAATACAAACACCATATCATTCCTTGGTTACTGCATCTCACCAGCTGGAATTTCAATGGAGTCAAGCAAAGTGGAAGCTATCACTAACTGGCCTATTCCACGTAATAAAAAAGATGTTCAAAGATTCCTTGGCTTTGCGAACTTTTATAGAAAGTTCATTAAAGATTTCTCTCTTATTGTCAGACCTCTCACTACGCTAACACGTAAGCAAGTTAAGTTTGTTTGGAATCAAGATGCTGATCATTCCTTTAATATTCTAAAAACTAAATTTGTCTCAGCCCCTATTTTACAATTTCCAGATCCCACATGTCAATTTACGCTGGAAGTCGATGCTTCTGAGTTTGCTGTGGGGGCTGTTTTATCTCAAAGACGTTCTGAAAAAGAACCTTTGCATCCTGTCTCCTATTATTCTAGAACTATGAGTTCAGCAGAGATTAATTATGGAATTGGTGATAAGGAACTTCTCGCAATCAAATCAGCTTTGGAGTTTTGGCGACACCTCCTAGAGGGTGCAACATATCCAATCACCATCTATACTGATCACCGTAATTTAGAATATTTAAAATCAAACAAGACCCTTACTGCTCGCCAGGTTCGATGGAGTTTGTTCTTTTCTCGTTTTGATTACATTATAACTTATAGACCAGGATCCAAAAATATGAAAGCTGATGCTCTTTCTAGAAAAGACCCTCGTCCTACTGATGTGGTTTCTCCTTCATCTATCATACCTCCGGATAGAATTATTTGTTTAACAACTGATTTTAAAACCATTTTAGAAGAACATTTAAAGGATGATTCATCTTTGGATCATTTGGATGTACTAAAACATTCGGACAACTTATACTACCATGGCACTCTGTTATATATACCTCCTTCTCTCAGGAATGAGATACTTACCTCTGCCCACGACTCCTTGTTGGCTGGTCATCCTGGAGTTCATAGAACTGCTCATTTGATTAAAAGGAATTACTGGTGGCCCAAGATGCATGATACTATTAAACAGTATATTGAATCCTGTATGGTATGTACAACTAAGAAACATCAGCATAAGAGTCCCTATGGTTACCTTCTCTCTTTACCAGTACCAGACAGACCTTGGGCAGCGATTGCTATGGATTTTATCGTTGATCTACCTTCATCAGCTAATTATAACACCATATTAGTAGTAGTGGACTTATTTTCTAAAATGGCACATTTCCTACCACATAGAGGATTGCCTACATCTTCAGAAACTGCTTCACTTTTTTTGAATCACATTGTAAAACTACATGGTCTACCTGAGACAATCAGACAATTACCACAGATAGAGGTACGCAATTCACTTCAAGGTTTTGGAATCATCTGTGCTCCTCTCTTAACATTACCAAACGTTTGAGTACCGCTTATCATCCACAAACGAATGGTCAAACAAAAAGAACAAATCAAACATTAGAGCAGTACCTTCGTTGCTACTGCACTCAACAACAAGATAACTGGCATTCTCTACTTGCTACTGCAGAATTTGCCCATAATAATGCCGTAAATTCATCAACTAAAATGACACCATTTTACATCAACTACGGATTTCATCCCTCATATTACCCAAATCGGATCAACAATTCCGACATGCCTATAGTTAATGATCTTGTTAACACCATTGCCACCAATTTCACAACATTGAAACAAGTCTTACTAGAAGCTCAGGCTGTTCAGAAACACCATTATGATCTACGTAGATCCAAGCCCCCAGATTACAAGATTGGCGACAAAGTCTGGTTAAGCACTAAACATTTACGGTTACAAGTTCCATCTAAAAAACTCACTTCTCTATATTTAGGGCCTTATCCAATACAAAAGGTCATCAATGTTAATGCTGTAACACTTAAGCTACCAGACTCTCTAAAGATACATCCCACATTCCACGTTTCTCTTTTGAAACCGTACAGTACAATCAGAGACACGACTCAGAATGACACGGTGGATCCTTCAGTTATTGATGGCATGGAGTATGAGATTGAGTCTATCCTAGACTCTCGTTACCATCATAATCAACTTCAATATCTTGTCAGTTGGAAAGGGTTTGGTCCTGAGGAGGACTCTTGGGAGCCTTCCACTAATGTCTCTGCACCACGTCTTGTCTCCTTGTTCCATCGTAGAAATCCTGATCGTCCTGGTCCTTGATCCGCGGAGCGGCTCCTTGGGGGGGGGTGTCCTGTCAGGGATTTATCTCTTTTCACGCTGTACCTTTAAGAAAGTGAACTCACTAGCCCTATTTAAGGCTCCTCCCAACAGAACTCATTGCTTGGTAATTTGTTGCTCAGTGACAAGCTGCTTCTGAAGAGACCTAGCCGTTTATACAACTTTGTATTTCAACTTATTGCTTTCTAAACTCACCCTGAGTTTCTGCCTACTTGAATCAACCTGCAGATGCTCTTTTGTGCCTGAAGATTTTCACCGTTTATTCAGTCAGAGATTTCTCAGTCTCTCTCCTGTATTGAAGTTACTCCCTGCAGCGTGTGACGTCACGCCCGACATTCTCCCGCCGCGGTTCTCTGTCAGGCTCACTGTGATACCGCTGGGACTTGTTGCTGTCTGGTAACAGTATTACTCTGCTCAATTGCCATCTCCTGTAATACCGGTCTGTATATATTGCATTGTATGAACTGTGTGTATTGCTGCAACTTCATTACACTTATGCTTGCTATATATTAACTGTGAAACTCTCACTTGCTGGAGATTCATATTCGCTTCAGATATCAAACATGCACTAAACTTTTACTGCTACTTACCAACTTGCATACAAATAACTGTGACAAAGATTCATACTGCTACCATCTCTCATTAACGGACTGCCTAAGCATACTTCAATCTTTATAACAATTAACCTCCATTCTGCTTGAAATGAACTGTTTGCTTTAACTTCAACTTTATCTGTTTCATGAGATAAACACAGCTTATTATACTCTGATTGAACAAGTTTGGAAATAACTAATATTCATTATCAAAGTATGGTTTACAAAATGCCCACAGCTTGATTTATTTAGATAACAAAGTACTGTGTGAATTTCGGTGTGTTTGCTAGAGCCTGCTGCATAAACTATTTTCACTGCTTGTGTGTGTATCAAGGCACCTGCACTAATTAACTCTTTCACTACTGTTGAAATTACATTCCTATAAGACTTACTCTCTTTTCTGCTGCAAGCAGTTATTGTTGCGTGAAGGTTCCGTATTCACTCAGCTACCCTGCTGTAGTGACCCTCAGATCAATGAGCATATCAGGGTTCCCTTAAGTTAAATCTGTGGGAATCCGAGGTAAGGTGTGAGACTGAGTGGTCCTGCATAAAGCAGTAAGCTGTAGTAGTAGTGTTCTCTAAAACAACTAAACATATCTTAACAAATCGTCAGTGCCCTATTCACAGGAAGCCTCGCCATCTTAAGAAATGTCGTGGGCTTAGGGCAAAGACTTTATAAGAGCGCAGGGAGATTATCCAGAAACTTGGAGTATGCTACAGGTGTTGTGCTCCTTATGGTCACTTTGCTAAAGACTGTAAAGTTGTCATCAAGTGCACAGAATGCAGTAGCAACAGACACGTTACAGCTATGCATCCTACTCCACTTCCAGACAACCCACAGCAGCTAACTGCCTCCACCCCTGTCTCAATTCATGGAGGGGAGCAACAAATTTGTGCTCCAGTCACAGCGCGTGTTTTTTCTCTGCATGCACAGAAGTCTGTGGAGAAGGCTTAGACCACAAATGCTGTGCCAAGATATGCCTATTCAAGATTTACCCACAGGATCAACCTGAGAAAGTTGCTAGGATGTATGCTATAATAGATGAACAGAGCAACAGATCCCTGGATAAGCCTAAATTCTTTGAGATCTTCGGCATAGAGGGTCATGCAACACCGTATACTCTCAGAACCTGTTCTTGTCGTGTAGAGGCCTTCGACAGAAGGGCCGATGTATTCATGGTCTCTCATAACAAAGGAAACTATGGCATACCCCTACCAACGTTAGTCGAGTGTGACCAGATACCAGACGAAAGAGATTCCTACTCCAGAGGCTGCATATCACCATTCTCACTTAAGGCACCTTGTTGATGAGATTCTGGCAATGGACATGAATACTGAAATCTTGGTCCTGCTAGGAAGAGACATTCTCAGAGTACATAAAGTACGCAAGCAGTGCGATGGACCTGACGATGCCCCTTATGCACAAAGACTTGATCTAGGCTGGGTGATAGTGGGCAATGTATGCTTGAATAGAATGCGTACGTCATCTGAGATCCACTCCTTCAAAGCTTACATATTAGGAAATGGTCGTGCATCCCACTTCAAACAGTGCGCTCACCATTATGAAGTAAGGGAGAAGCCTCTTGACATCATTCAAATACCTGATGTTACTCCTATCTTTTGTGATGACAATCTGGGTACCACAGTGTTTTGTACTATAAGTGATAACAAAATAGCCTTGTCAGTTGAAGACAGAGAATTCATCAAAGTAATGGACAAAGAATTCTTCAAGGACGAGTCTAACAACTGGGTTGCACCATTACCCTTTTGTGCTGCAAGGGTCAAACTCCTAAACAATCGTGAACAGGCGTTATCCAGATTCAACTCACTTCAACGAACACTAAAGAACAGGCCTGAAATGAAGGACCATTGCATTGCCTTTATGAAAAGAATCTTTGACAATGATCATGCCGAGCCAGCTCCACCACTTCAAAGACTCCATGAGTGCTGGTACCTGCCTTTCTTCAGATTGCATCATCCACATAAGCCAAAACAAATCAGGGTAGTGTTTGACTCCAGTGCCAAGCATCAAGGAGTATCCCTGAACAATGTTCTTCTCACTGGTCCTAACCTAACCAACAACCTTGTAGGTGTACTTATTAGGTTCAGAAGAGAGCCAGTTGCCATAACTGCTGATATTGAACAAATGTTTAATTGCTTCATTGTACAAAAAGACCATAGGAACTTCCTAAGGTTTCTGTGGCACCGTGACAACATGGACAGTGAGATGATTGAATACCTCATAAAAAGGTACAAGTTTTCAGAAATAGCCCTTCACCTGCTGTTGCAACATACGGTTTATGAAGCACTACTATATTTATGGAGAAAAGGAGTATGGTGTGGATGCTCGACACTTCGTTGAGAGAGACTTCTATGTGGATGATGGACTTAAATCTTTACCTATAGATGAAGAAGCTATAGATCTGCTCCAATGGACACAAAGTATGCTTTCTGAGGCTAACCTCAGACTACACAAGATTGCTTCAAATAGTGTTGCTGTTATGAAGGCCTTTCAACCTGGCGACCATGCCACAGGGTTTAAAGACGTAAATCTGGGAACGGATGTTCCACCTGTACAGAGAAGTCTGGGCCTACGGTGGGACTTATTAAAGGACACCTTTGGCTTTCAAGTCAGCTCTGCAGACAAGCCATTTACCAAACATTGTGTTCTGTCAGTGGTGAACAGCCTATACACGATCCACTGGGATTTGTGACTCCCATCACCATACAAAGCCCTATTGAGACAGCTCTCAGAGACTATTAAAGACTGGGATGCTCCACTACCAATAGACAAGCTTTCAAAGTGGGAGTCCTGAAAACAATCTCTACATGCCTTAGATGGAATTCGTATACCATGCTGCTACACTCCAGCTTCCCTTGCTACAAGTCAGATGCATCTACTGAGGTCATAACAGCTGTTGCCTACCTCAAGGTAAGAGACTCTTCTAATCAAACTCATAAAGGGTTTCTGTTTGGGAAAGCTAAGTTAGCTCCTAAACCTGAACACACAATTCCCAGGTTGAACTTTGTGGGACCATGCTAGTTGTAGAAATTGCAGATTTCATTCTGCGGGAGCTAGACATTCAGATAGATGACGTCAAGTTCTACACAGACAGCAAAGTTGTTCTGGGCTACATATACAACCAGACTATACGTTTCTATGTCTATGTCAGCAACCGTGTAGAAAGAATCAGGAAATCATCTAATCCCAAACAATGGCATTATGTTCCATCTGAAATTAATCCTGCAGATCATGCCACCAGGCCGGTGTCTGCAAGTGTCTTTGCAAATTCTTCTTGGTTAACAGGTCCTGAATTCCTGCTGGATAATCCAGAAGAAATGTCTTCAGTCTTCCAGAACCTGACAACGATCCAGAGATTTGTCCTGAAGTAAAAACCCTTGTCACCAGAACTGAACCAAGACTCGCCTTGGGCTGTCAATGCTTTGAACATTTCTCCAAGTGGACAAGGCTTGTACGCAACACTGCAAGGTTAGTCCATATTGCACAGTGCTTTCACACAAAGCCCACAGATGCTCACTGTCAAGGTTGGCATTTGTGCCAAAAGTTTCTTTCTGCAAACGATATTGCTGAAAGTGAACTGTTCATAATACGCAGTGTGCAACAGGATGTCTTTGGCTCAGAAAGTAAATGTATCCGTGACAAGAGGGACATTCCAAAAAACAGTCCAATGGCTAACTTGAACCCATTCATTGACAATGATGGCATGTTAAGGGTTGGAAGACGTTTAAACAAGGCTAAGTTGGGAGGTCAAGAACAGAATCCTCTCATTATACCTGCTCGCAATCATATCACTACTTTGCTCATAAGGCACTACCAGAGGTTAAGCACCAAGGTAGACACTTCACAGAGGGTGTCATAAGAGCTGCAGGCCTTTGGATTATAGGAGCAAAAAGATAGATTACAGCTACACTGCACAGCTGTGTTCAGTGCCGTAAACTAAGAGGTAAACATCAGCAAAAGCAAATGTCAGATTTGCCAGCTGACAGGTTAAGTACTCACCCACCTTTCACTCATGTTGGTTTGGATGTCTTTGGACCATGGATGGTAACAGCCCGCAGAACTTGAGGTGGCCAAGCAAATAGCAAACGATGGGCAGTGCTGTTCACTTGCATGAGTGTGTGTGCAGTACACATTGAAGTAATAGAATAAATGAATGCCTCAAGTTTCATCAATGCTCTAAGGTGGTTCCTTGCCATCAGAGGACCAGTCAAGACATTAAGATCTGACTGTGGAACTAATTTCGTTGGAGCCTGTCGAGAGTTACATCTCAACTCTAGGCCAATTCAAGACCTTTTAGCTGAAAAGGGCTGTACATGGATTTTTTTCAATCCTCCTAATTCTTTCCACATGGGTGGCTCATGGGAGAGAATGATAGGCATCACACGTAAAATACTGGACTCCATGCTTTTGGACTTGAACTCCACAAGACTCACCCATGAGATTCTAACCACCTTCCTGGCAGAAGCATCTGCCATAATCAATTCAAGACCACTTGTTCCAGTGTCTTTAGATCCAGAGACCCCAACTTTCCTTACTCCAGCTACTCTTCTTACCCAGAAGCTTGGGTCTGTTCCTGTTCCACCTGGAGACTTTAAAACAGGATATCTTTGCTACAATCAGTGGAAGCGAGTACAACACTTTGCCAACTGCTTTTGGAATCGTTGGAGGATGGAGTATCTCTCTACTCTACAGGGACACAGGAAAAGGCAACATCTGAACCCTAACATTAAGGTTGGAGATCTCGTTCTCCTCAAGGACCAGCAAGCTGAAAGAATCGAATGGCCCATGGTACTGATTGTAAAGAGCATTCCTAGTGATGATGGTAAGGTGAGTAAGGTGGAGGTGAAAGTTGCAAGACAAGGGACTATAAAAAGTTTCACCAGACCGATCACGGAACTTATTTTGCTCTTGCCCTTTGGAGACTGAGCTTACTAACGTATGCTGTCGGATTCTTCCTGTGACTTCAAGAAGGAAGTATCTTGAACTTTAATTAACACAACTTGAAGCCTTATATTATAGTTGTTGTTGCATTATATGTATGTTCTCCTTATATCTTTCAGGTCTTTAAGACATCTAGGCAAATTACATTGTTATGCATAACTTTCGTTACGATTTAAATAGTGACATTTACTATGCCAGACGGGGAGTGTGCCGCCCCAGTGTGGCATAGAATATTACATAGCTTCTGTTAATATTCATCTTGATATAGTTAAGAAAATATATATAATTTTCTAAACCATTTTCTCAAAGCTACTCATGTTTATTCTGTGCTGCCATTTAGTGACCATTTTGGTAACGCTCCTGTTTTCTTTGGTTCCTTCCCTCAGACGTATTATGCATTTTCCCCTATGTGTATTGCTCTGCCCTTCTGGTTCGGCTGTGTTTTCCTGTGTCATGGCTGCAGCTAACAGGCCACATGTAACCTGCATGTTACAAGAACACATGTTAATCTACATTGCAAGCTACGAACAGTATTGACTTTTGACTGCTTAAATACTGTAACCATTCATCTGCTGTATCTTATTGTCTGCTGTAACCGGATATTCAGAATAAAACAACTTTGTGGATGGACGAGGTATTGGTGAGTTCAGCTATCTGACAAGGATTGTCCGCAGTGAATGTATCTTTTTATACAGGCCAGGCATAGAGGTCTCAGCAAGAGATAGATCACTATCACAACTATCGGAGTCAGAATAGCCGCCGCTCCCCCGGGATCACCCCAAAACCACCACCTCTGGGTCCTGGGACTCTGTGGGACTGTGGCTGCTATGACCAGTGCCGGCCTGTCTGGAGGGGCGGGAATGGCGGGAGATTTGAGAGTCAGATAAGACCCTTTGTGTGTGTATATAAGGTGAGTGTGTTTCACAATAAAATCAGTTCTTGTTTCACCTGAATGCAAGTCTGCCTAGTTATTTGGGTGGGGTTTGCTATAATCACTTTCTCCGCTACGTAGCGGCTTGTTCCAGGTTCTGGGTATCGGAAGGGAAGCCGGAATCTGCCACAGGGTGGGAGCCTGAATACTGGTGCTGTCTAGGTATCAGGGTGGGCTACAGGCTGTGGTCACTTGCCAGCTACACAGCTGCAGTTGGCAGGGAGGAAGCAGGACCCCTCTTGGCGGAGCTACCTAATCAGGGTAGCCGGGGTATCAGTGTCTATGAGTAAGGCTATACCTAGCCGAAACGCATAAGACAGCCCAGCAATTTGTTCTTATGCACCTTATTTTGTTTTAAAGACCTTGTCTTTTTTACATGGTTTCCAATAAAGCTACAATTTTTTACTAAATAGTGCCTCGAGACTCACCCGGTCTTTTGTGTTTGAGTACTATTTGATGTTTTACCGGGTTGGAGACTCGGCACTAAGGTGATCACAGCAGAGCTTTGGGGCTACGGAGACATAGAGGGAATCCGATTGGATGAAAGAACTGCCTATGTCACAGACCGGAAGTTGACTGATGAGGAGTATACAGCTGTAGCGACCCGGTCGCTTTGGAACGTTCCAGCTGATCGAGAGACGCTGCAAGTTTAATCGCAACCAGGAGACCAAGGTACGGCGATAAGGCACGGGAGAGCCTGTCCACGGGCAAAAGTCTAGGGAACTACTGGATGTGATGTGCTTCCTCCCGGTATCAACGTTCGCAATTAATGCCATACCGTACCCTTGCTGTATGAAAACTAAGGTACATTTTCAGCACTTGTTATATGTTTGTGCAATATGACTCACTCTACACACAAGGGTCCGTAGACAGTTATATTGATGCTGATTACTAGCTCAACACAGATTCCCTCCCCATAAGCCACATGCCTGGAGCCGCACTAGGAAGATTTCCTTCATTTGTGTATTTCTACTAGCCGGGGTATCTGTCACATATCTATCTATCTATCTATCTATCTATCTATCTATCTATCTATCTATCTATCTAAATTACAATACATTTTGTAAAAATAAATAATACAAATTGCAATACACATAATTAAATATTTTATGGGATTTTCAGTATCATGCCAGGGCATAAGTTAGACCTTTTTAACTGGTGTATATCTAGCTTCACTAAAATAAGATGGGGTCAAAAATTCCTATGCACAAATCATTCAGGTTTATTTATTTGTAATATTTCAGTGCATTTTGTGCTAATCACATCAAATGCATTTCTATCTTATATTAGAAGCCACAGTCTAAATAGGTTCCTGTTTTCCTTGAACTTTCACAACACCTAATACAACATTACTTGTACTATATGACCTGTAAGCTCTGGTAAATTTTGTATTTTAGTCAGTCATTCTGTAAAACTTTATTGTACTGTATTGTACGATTATTTATGAAACACTAACCTCAACTCCATTCCCCAAGGAGGACAATGAGGCCAAGTATCTTTGTGTATCCACGCTACTTTAAAATGTTTATATTGACTTTTGTGTGATGATTATCCAAATAAAACTTAGGTTATTACAGTATATTTGGCAAACTTCTGAAACGAGTCAAATGAAAAGAAATCTATCAAGCCATATTTTAACAGTACCTCTTTGTCATAACATTCAGTTAGGATTTGTCCGATAGCCAAAGTAAACCTCTTCTTGTTTAATGCTAATCCACCCTTTGAAAATCCTTCCCATTGCATTTAAAAAATGTTTTTTTTTTTTTTTTTGTAACAACAACTGATACACTGATGACTGTGTATGCAACAAACAGCAAAAAATCCTCACCTAAAAATGTTTTTGTACAGGAACAAACCAAACAATACTTGAATGGTTGTAACCTGAATATTTCAGCTATGCCCTGTTATTAATTTCAAGAAAGCATTTCCTGATCTGATTCACGTATTGTTTTCTTCTAAAAAGAATGATACATTTGAAAATGTTTGATATAGATAGATTATATAATGTATATTGATTCAGATAGGGCATGCAATATTAAAGGGACACTGAACTCAAATTTTTCTTTCGTGATTCAGATAGAGCATGCAATTTTAAGCAACTTTCTAATTTACTCCTATTATCAATTTTTCTTTGTTCTTTTGCTATCTTTATTTGAAAAAGAAGACATCTAAGCTTTTTTTTTAAGTTCAGAACTCTGGACAGCACTTTTTTATTGGTGGATAAATTTATCCACCAATCAGCAAGGACAACCCAGGTTGTTCACCAAAAATGGGCCGGCATCTAAACTTACATTCTTGCATTTTAAATAAAGATACCAAGAGAATGAAGAAAATTTGATAATAGGAGTAAATTAAAAAGTTGCTTAAAATGTCATGCTCTATCTGAATCACAAAAGAAAAAATTTGGGTTCAGTGTCCCTTTAAACAACTTTATCATCATTTGTTCTATTGGTGTTCTTTGTTGAAGGCTAAACCTAGGTAGGCTCATATGCTGATTTCTAAGCCTTGAAGGCTGCCTCTTATCTCAGTGCATTTCATTAGCTTTTCACAGCTAGAGAGTGCTAGTTCATGTGTGCCATATAAATAACATTGTGCTCACTCCAATGGAGTTATGCGTGAGTCAGCACTAATTGGCTGAAATGCAAGTTTGTAAAAAGCACTGAGCTAAGGGTCTGCAGAGGCTTAGATACAAGGTAATCACATAGGTAAAAGGTATATTAATATAACAGTGTTGGGGAATGGGTAATAAATGGATTATCTATCTTTTTAAACAATAAAAGTATTTAAGTAGATTCTCCCTTTAAAACCAGAAGTTTTTCGTAGTTTCTGTATGTAAATGAGAGAGGTAGTTTTGCTATTTTTGCACTATATTGGTTTCACAATAAATATCCACTCACTTGAGCCCTTATTTTATATACCATTTTTAACAGGCAAGCATGTCTTTCTTGTGATACCTTATATAGGTACATGAAATAACAATAAATATGAATTTATTCTGAATGAGTGGAACTGAAAAAAACAAAACATTTTTTGCAGTTCTCATTTTAATAATTTCTACACAACTAGTGTAGCTAAAGAAAAATAACTCAAAATAGATTAAATATTTTGTCCTGATACCTCATTCTTTACAGAAGTACGCTGGAATTAGAGAGACTATTTCATACAAGCCCATGGAACACCCATGTTCTATGGAGTAAAGTGTCCCTTTCCAGCAAGCTCCATTACTTTATATAGGAGGCATCTCGCCACTCGCAGGGTCACTGCCCCCTTTTTTACAATAATTCCATCATAGCAGCCCCTGCGAGAGTCAACGTGAAAACCATGTGTGATCTGCAGAGATTTCGAGAATCTGCCCTTTAATTTGTTATTTACAACAGTGAATAAATAATGGTTTTGCTCACATGGGTAAACAAATACTAAACATGAGATTTATTCAAGAATCAACTCATGGAATTAATTTGTTGCTACCAAATTTTTGTACAGTTCCAGTATTCTTAAAGGGAGACCATAAATTCAAAATTAAAATGTAATGTTTCAAATAGGGCATGCATTTTCCAATATACTTCTATTATCCAACTTGTTTTTTTCTTTTGGTATCCTTTGTTGTAAAACATAGGTAGGTAGGTTCAGGAGCAGCAATGCACTACTGCAGCTGCTGATTGGTGGCCATACATATATATGCTTTTTGTCACTAGCTCACCCGATATCTTCAGCTAGTTCAGAGGAGCAACAAGGCACTACCAGGAGCTAGCTGCTGATTGGTGGCTGCACATAAATGCTTTTTCCCATTGGTTCACCAGATGCTAGCTCCCATAAGTGCATTGCTGCTCTTCAATAAAGGATACCAAATTAATAAAGAACATTTGATAATATAAGTAAATTGGCAAGTTGCTTAAAATTTCTTTCATGTAATTAGCAAGAGTCCATGAGCTAGTGACGTATGGGATATACATTCCTACCAGGAGGGGCAAAGTTTCCCAAACCTTAAAATGCCTATAAATACACCCCTCACCACACCCACAAATCAGTTTTACAAACTTTGCCTCCTATGGAGGTGGTGAAGTAAGTTTGTGCTAGATTCTACGTTGATATGCGCTCCGCAGCAGGTTGGAGCCCGGTTTTCCTCTCAGCGTGCAGTGAATGTCAGAGGGATGTGAGGAGAGTATTGCCTATTTGAATGCAATGATCTCCTTCTACGGGGTCTATTTCATAGGTTCTCTGTCATCGGTCGTAGAGATTCATCTCTTACCTCCTTTTTCAGATAGACGATATACTCTTATATACCATTACCTCTGCTGATTTTCGTTTCAGTACTGGTTTGGCTTTCTACTACATGTAGATGAGTGTCCTGGGGTAAGTAAGTCTTATTTTATGTGACACTCTAAGCTATGGTTGGGCACTTTTTTATAAAGTTCTAAATATATGTATTCAAACATTTATTTGCCTTGACTCAGGATGTTCAACATTCCTTATTTTAAGACAGTCAGTTTCATATTTGGGATAATGCATTTGAATCAATCATTTTTTCTTACCTTAAAAAATTTGACTTTTTTCCTGTGGGCTGTTAGGCTCGCGGGGGCTGAAAATGCTTCATTTTATTGCGTCATTCTTGGCGCGGACTTTTTTGGCACAAAATTTTTTTCTGTTTCCGGCGTCATACGTGTCGCCGGAAGTTGCGTCATTTTTGACGTTCTTTTGCGTCAAAAGTGTCGGCGTTCCGGATGTGGCGTCATTTTTGGCGCCAAAAGCATTTAGGCGCCAAATAATGTGGGCGTCTTATTTGGCGCTAAAAAAATATGGGCGTCACTTTTGTCTCCACATTATTTAAGTCTCATTATTTATTGCTTCTGGTTGCTAGAAGCTTGTTCACTGGCATTTTTTTTCCCATTCCTGAAACTGTCATTTAAGGAATTTGATCAATTTTGCTTTATATGTTGTTTTTTCTATTACATATTGCAAGATGTTCCACGTTGCAACTGAGTCAGAAGATACTTCAGGAAAATCGCTGCCCGGTGCTGGAGCTACCAAAGCTAAGTGTATCACTTTTGGTATCTGTTCCTTCAGCTGTTGTTTGTATTAAATATTATGACAAACTTGTTAATGCAGATAAAATTTCCTTTAGTACTGTTACATTACCTGTTGCTGTTCCGTCAACATCTAATACTCAGAGTGTTCCTGATAACATAAGAGATTTTGTTTCTAAATCCATTAAGAAGGCTATGTCTGTTATTTCTCCTTCTAGTATACATAAAAGTCTTTTAAAACTTCTCTTTTTTCAGATGAATTTTTAAATGAACATCATCATTTTGATACTGATAATGGTTCTTCTGGTTCAGAGGTTTCTGTCTCAGAGGTTGATGCTGATAAATCTTTGTATTTGTTCAAGATGGAATTTATTCGTTCTTTATTTAAAGAAGTATTAATTGCATTAGAAATAGAGGATTCTGGTCCTCTTGATACTAAAACTAAACGTTTAAATAAGGTTTTTAAATCTCCTGTAGTTATTCCAGAAGTGTTTCCTGTCCCTGATGCTATTTCTGAAGTAATTTCCAGGGAATGGATTAATTTGGGTAATTCATTTACTCCTTTTAAAACGTTTTAAGCAATTATATCCTGTGCCATCTGACAGATTAGAGTTTGGGACAAAATCCCTAAGGTTAATGGGGCTGTCTCTACTCCTGCTATATTTTTAGCGGATGTTGCTGCAGCTTCAACTTTTTGGTTAGAAGCCTTAGCGCAACAAGTAACAGATCATAATTCTCATAGCATTATTATTCTTCTATAACATGCTAATTATTTTATTTGTGATGCCATCTTTGATATCATTAGAGTTGATGTCAGGTATATGTCTCTAACTATTTTAGCTAGAAGAACTTTATGGCTTAAAACTTGGAATGCTGATATGTCTTCTAAGTCAACTTTGCTATCCCTTTCTTTCCAGGGTAATAAATTATTCGGTTCTCAGTTGGATTCTTTTATCTCAACTGTTAATGGAAGGAAGGGAACTTTTTTACCACAGGATAAAAAATCTAACGTAAATTTAGGTCTAATAATCGTTTTCGTTCCTTTCATCACAACAAGGAACAAAAGCCTGATCCTTCATCCTCAGGAGCGGTATCAGTTTGGAAACCATCTTCACTTTGGAATATATCCAAGCCTTATAGAAACCCAAAGCCAGCTCCTAAGTCCCCATGAAGGTGCGGCCCTCATTCCAGCTCAGCTGGTATGGGGCAGTTTACGTTTTTTTCAAAGAAATTTGGATCAATTCCGTTCACAATCTCTGGTTTCAGAACATTGTTTCAGAAGGGTACAGAATTGGCTTCAAGTTAAGGCCTCCTGCAAAGGGATTTTTTTCTTTCCCGTGTCCCAGTAAACCCAGAAAAGGCTCAAGCATTTCTGAAATGTGTTTCAGATCTAGAGTTGGCTGGAGTAATTATGCCAGTTCCAGTTCTGGAACAGGGGCTGGGGTTTTATTCTATCTCTTCATTGTACCAAAGAAGGTCAATTCCTTCAGACCAGTTCCGGATCTATCAATATTGAATCGTTATGTAAGGATACCAACATTCAAGATGGTAACTGTAAGGACTATCCTGCCTTTTTTTCAGCAAGGGCATTATATGTCTACAATAGATTTACAGGATGCATATCTGCATATTCCGATTCATCCAGATCACTTTTAGTTTCTGAGATTCTCTTTTCTAGACAAGCATTACCAGTTTTGTGGCTCTACCGTTTGGCCTAGCATCAGCTCCAAGAATTTTTACAAAGGTTCTCGGTGCCCTTCTGTCTGTAATCAGAGAACAGGGTATTGGTATTTCCTTATTTGGACAATATCTTGGTACTTGCTCAGTCTTCACATTTAGCAGAATCTCATACGAATCGACTTGTGTTGTTTCTTCAAGATCATGGTTGGAGGATCAATTTACCAAAAAGTTCATTGATTCCTCAGACAAGGGTAACCTTTTTAGGTTTCCAGATAGATTCAGTGTCTATGACTCTGTCTTTGTCAGACAAGAGAAGTCTAACATTGATATCAGCTTGTCAAAACCTTCAGTCACAATCATTCCCTTTGGTAGCCTTATGCATGGAAATTTTAGGTCTCATGACTGCTGCATCGGACGCGATCTCCTTTGCTCATTTTTCACATGCGACCTCTTCAGCTCTGTATGCTGAACCAATGGTGCAGGGATTACACAAAGATATCTCAATTAATATCTTTAAAACTGATTGTACGACACTCTCTGACGTGGTGGACAGATCACCATCGTTTAGTTCAGGGGGCTTCTTTTGTTCTTCCGACCTGGACTGTAATTTCAACAGATGCAAGTCTTACAGGTTGGGGAGCTGTGTGGGGGTCTCTGACGGCACAAGGGGTTTGGGAATCTCAGGAGGTGAGATTACCGATCAATATTTTGGAACTCCGTGCAATTTTCAGAGCTCTTCAGTCTTGGCCTCTTCTGAAGAGAGAGTCGTTCATTTGTTTTCAGTCAGACAATGTCACAACTGTGGCATACATCAATCATCAAGGAGGGACTCACAGTCCTCTGGCTATGAAAGAAGTATCTCGAATTCTGGTTTGGGCGGAATCCAGCTCCTGTCTAATCTCTGCGGTTCATTTCCCAGGTATAGACAATTGGGAAGCGGATTATCTCAGTCGTCAAACGTTGTATCCGGGCGAATGGTCTCTTCACCCAGAGGTATTTCTTCAGATTGTTCAAATGTGGGAACTTCCAGAAATAGATCTGATGGCTTCTCATCTAAAAAAGAAACTTCCCAGGTATCTGTTCAGATCCCGGGATCCTCAGGCGGAGGCAGTGAATGCATTATCACTTCCTTGGAAGTATCATCCTGCCTATATCTCTCCGCCTCTAGTTCTTTTTCCAAGAGTAATCTCCAAGATTCTGAAGGAATGCTCGTTTGTTCTGCTGGTAGCTCCAGCATGGACGGATCTTTTTCGGATGGCCTCTTGCCAACCGTGGGCTCTTCCGTTAAGACCAGACCTTCTGTCGCAAGGTCCTTTTTTCCATCAGGATCTCAAATCTTTAAATTTAAGGGTATGGAGATTGAACGCTTGATTCTTGGTCAAAGAGGTTTCTCTGACTCTGTAATTAATACTATGTTACAGGCTCGTAAATCTGTATCTAGAGAGATATATTATAGAGTCTGGAAGACTTATATTTCTTGGTGTCTTCTCATCATTTTTCCTGGCATTCTTTTAAGAATTCCGAGAATTTTTACAGTTTCTTCAGGATGGTTTAGATAAAGGTTTGTCCGCAAGTTCCTTGACAGGACAAATCTCTGCCCTTTCTGTTCTTTTTCACAGAAAGATTGCTAATCTTCCTGATATTCATTGTTTTGTACAAGACTCGGTTCATATAAAACCTGTCATTCAGTCATTTTCTCCTCCTTGGAGTTTGAATTTGGTTCTGGGGGCTCTTCTAGCTCCTCCTTTTGAACCCATGCATTCATTGGACATTAAACTTCTTTCTTGGAAAGTTTTGTTTCTTTTGGCCATCTCTTCTGCCAGAAGAGTCTCTGAATTATCTGCTCTTTCTTGTGAGTCTCCTTTTCTGATTTTTCATCAGGATAAGGCGGTGTTGCGAACTTCTTTTGAATTTTTTCCTAAGGTTGTGTATTCTATCAACATTAGTAGAGAAATTGTGGTTCCTTCATTATGTCCTAATCCTAAGAATTCTAAGGAGAAATCATTGCATTCTTTGGATGTTGTTAGAGCTTTGAAATATTATGTTGAAGCTACTAAGTCTTTCCGAAAGACTTCTAGTCTATTTTTCATCTTTTCTGGTTCTAGAAAAGGCCAGAAAGCTTCTGCCATTTCTTTGGCATCTTGGTTGAAATCTTTAATTCATCATGCCTATGTCGAGTCGGGTAAAACTCCGCCTCAAAGGATTACAGCTCATTCTACTAGGTCAGTTTTTACTTCCTGGGCATTTAGGAATGAAGCTTCGGTTGTTCAGATTTGCAAAGCAGCAACTTGGTCCTCTTTGCATACTTTAACTAAATTCTACCATTTTGATGTGTTTTCTTCTTCTGAAGCAGTTTTTGGTAGAAAAGTACTTCAGGCAGCGGTTTCAGTTTGAATCTTCTGCTTATGTTTTTCTTTAAACTTTATTTTGGGTGTGGATTATTTTCAGCAGGAATTGGCTGTCTTTATTTTATCCCTCCCTCTCTAGTGACTCTTGCGTGGAAAGATCCACATCTTGGGTAGTCATTATCCCATACGTCACTAGCTCATGGACTCTTGCTAATTACATGAAAGAAAACATAATTTATGTAAGAACTTACCTGATAAATTCATTTCTTTCATATTAGCAAGAGTCCATGAGGCCCACCCTTTTTTGTGGTGGTTATGATTTTTTTGTATAAAGCACAATTATTCCAATTCCTTATTTTTTATGCTTTCGCACTTTTTTCTTATCACCCCACTTCTTGGCTATTCGTTAAACTGATTTGTGGGTGTGGTGAGGGGTGTATTTATAGGCATTTTAAGGTTTGGGAAACTTTGCCCCTCCTGGTAGGAATGTATATCCCATACGTCACTAGCTCATGGACTCTTGCTAATATGAAAGAAATGAATTTATCAGGTAAGTTCTTACATAAATTATGTTTTTATGCTCTCTCTGAATCATGAAAGAAAAAAAAATGGGGTTCATGTCCCTTTAACAGGTAGCAGACTATTAATATAGGCAGCTTCTTGTTTTAACAGGAAAAATTCCCTCAGCTCATGAAAATGAATATGACAAAAGCTGGAAAGGTTATAACAGATTGGTTTGATGTAGATTACACCAATCCCTTACAGAGCAGTAGATAAATTGGTCAGTGTCTTGCTGAAGGATTTGTATAGTTCAAAGTTGTTAAAATGTTCACACCTCCTCCATTAAGGTCTGTCTGCCCATGGCTGCAGTAGTAAAAATGTTGCTAGAATTAATAAGCAATGGTACTTATATAATGTAGGTTTCATTCTTATCTCTATTTTTTTAGGGGAGCTTCTGAACTCTAGACCCAACCCAAACCATCAATCATATCACATTTGATTCACCTACTCACTCCTCATTAGATCTATATTCCGAAGGCCTAAGGAAGCTATCAAAGATTATTGGCACAAACTGAAACTGTAGGAACGATAAGTAGGTTTACAAATTCATTGAAGATCAGGATTGACTATGTTTTCAAGTAAGCTTCTGAAAGGTTAAAATGAAAATGGATCTGACACTGGTATGGCTGTACTTTTCATGAGGTGGGTACAAGGGTTGTAGTTACTATGTTAGGATGAATTGGGGTAGGAAGAGGTTACTATAGTTGATTGGTTGATAAATTCAGGATCTAGGAAGGTATAGGGTTAATTTAATTAAAGTAATAAAAGGGTTAACATACTGGAGTACCAATTCAACCAATTATTGCAGTGGGGGAAAGCCTGGAGATATAGGGGCCGATTTATCAATGTCTGGCGGACATGATACGCTGTAGTGTATTATGTCCGCCAGACATCGCTGAATGTCAATGCACAAGCAGTTCTAGTGAACTGCTTGTGTAATGCCGCCCCCTGCAGATTTGCAGCAAATCAGCCGATAGCAGGGGGTGTCAATCAACCCGATCGTATACGATCGTATGGATTGATGTCCGCAGCCTCAGAGGTCTTAAGAGACCGCTGCTCCTTAACTCCTGTTTCCAGTGAGCCTGAAGGCTCACGCGGAAACAAGGGTATTCAGGGACAATCGGCCCTTGATAATTCGGCTCCATAGGGTGAAATAGGTAGAAATGCTGTGGGACGTTGCAGTTAGTATTATTGCACAGTGAGCCTGTGGGATATAAGGTTAATGCAGTTAGGTTAGGAAGGTCGTAAAAGGGGCAGTAAACACCAAAAATTTTATTGTTTTAAAAGATAGATAATCCCTTTATTTACCATTTTCCAGTATTGCATACTTTTTACCTCTGTGATTACCTTGTATCTAAGCCTCTGCAGACTACCTCCTTATCTCAGATCTCTTGCATTTCAGGCAATTAGTGCTGACTCTTAAATAACTTCACGGGCATGAACACAATGTTATCTATATGACGCACATGAACTAACACCCTCTGGCCTCTATTTAACAAGGTCTGGCGGACCTGATCCGACAGTGTGGATCAGGTCCGCCAGACCTCGCTGAATACGGAAAGCAATACGCTCTCCATATTCAGCATTGCACCAGCAGCTCACAAGAGCTGCTGGTGCAACGCCGCCCCCTGCAGACTTGCGGCCAATGGGCTGCCAGCAGGGGGGTGTCAATCAACCCGATAGTACTCGATCGGATTGATTTCCGGCGATGTCTGTCCGCCTGCTCAGAGCAGGCGGACAGGTTATGGAGCAGCGGTCTTTGTGACCGCTGCTTCATAACTGCTGAAACACGGGCCATCAAGCTCCTTTCGGAGCTTGATAGATAGATAGACCCCTCTAGCTGTGAAAAACTGCCAAATGCATTCAGATCAGAGGCGGCTTTCAAGGGCTTAGAAATTAACATGAACCTATCTATGTTTATTATTATTATTATTATTATTATTATTATTATTATTATTATTATTATCAGGTATTTGTAGAGTGCCAACAGGTTCGGCAGCGCTATGAACATACAGTAGGTGGTATATAAAAAAAGCAATTACAGGGATCGAATGGGTAGAGGGTCCTGCCGAGAGTTGCACTGTTGTAGTCTGCGCTTATGAAGGTGAACTACAAACAGCTGGGCTCATAGGCTATGTTTAGCTTTCAAATAAGAATACCAAGAAAACAAAGCAAATTTGATGATAAAAGTAAATTGGAAAGTTGTTTAAAATTATATGCCCTATCTGAATAATGAACGTTTAATTTGGACTTTACTATCCCTTTAATGCAAGGATGAGGTTTGTGGTTAGGTTAATTTGAAATCAAGTGGTTCTTCAAATATAGGGATAATGTGGACACCTTTACTATAAATGTTCCAGCTTTATAAAAACATTATTCTGTTCATTTCTATTAGGCAATACATTTCCATTCACAAACTTGTTTCTAGTACAAGTTATCTTATTACTATGTACATGTTCCAGAAGAGCATATGACCACGGCTGACTAAGGTCACATTGCATCAATCAGTTATGTTCTCAGTTTTGAGTACTGCAGTATTCATAATGATACCATACATATAAATGTCTAATAGAGCTCTCTTATCTGTCTCATAGTAAAATGATGTATAAATATAGCAGTAACTACAGTTATTTAAAGAGATGTTCTGCTCTTTTTCACATTATGCTTCGTTGCATGCGTGAGCTGTTTGTCCATTCTCATTAGCACCAGGTGCACTTTCAAACTTTGCAATTGGGGAAGGGAAACCAGTGATAAAAACTTTATTAAAGGGACAACCAACACCAGAATTTTTGTTGTTTTAAAAGATAGATTATCCCTTAATTACCAATTCCCCAGTTTTGCATAACCAACACAGTTATAATTATACATTTTTTACCTCTGTAATTACCTTGTATCTAAGCCTCAGCAAACTGCCCCCTTATTTCAGTTTGTTTGAGAGACTTGCATATTAGCCAATCAGAGCTGTCTCCATGGTAAATTCACGTGCATGAGCTCAATGTTATCTATATGAAACACGTGAACTAATACCCTCTAGTGGTGAAAAACTATCAAAATACATTTAGATTAGAGGCGGCCTTCAAGGTCTAAGAAATTAGCATATGAACCTCCTAGGTTTAGCTTTTAACTAAGAATACCAAGAGAACAAAGCAAAATTGGTGATAAAAGTAAATTGGAAAGTTGTTTAAAATTACACGCCCTATTTGAAACATGAAAGTTTTTTTTGGACTTGACTGTCCCTTTAAGTACCTAATTTTATGTAGAATTTTACCAAGAAAGTGTGGGTGTAAAAAAAAGTTTTCCATTCATATATAATATATATATTTGTAAAAAAAAAAAAAGTGTTTGTGTATATACAGTATATATATTTATATAAATATATATATTGTATATTTATATACAGTATATATATATATATATATATATATATATATATAAAGATAGATAGATGTGTGCGTATGTGTATATAAATAAATATATACTGTATATGTGTGTGTATATATGTATGTATATATACAGTATATATATATATATATATATATATATATAAATCTTCAAGTCAAAAAGCAGATTACGAGTTGTGCGTTAGGCTTAAAAAGCAGCATTGGCCGTTACTAACGCTGCTTTTTAACGCCCGCTGGTATTACAAGTCTTGCAGGTACAGGTCTACCGCTCACTTTTTTGGCCAGACTCGGAAATACCGCAAATCCACTTCCGTAAATTGCGTATCCTCTTTTTTCAATGCGACTTGCATAGTGCCGGTATTACGAGTCTGCCAAAAAGTGAGCTGTAGACCCTCTCCTGTCAAGACTGATACCGCATTTTAAAGTCAGTATTTAAGAGTTTTACACTACAACGCTGTAGCATAAAACTCTTAACTAAAGTGCTAAAAAGTACACTAACACCCATAAACTACATATTAAACCCTAAACTGAGGCCCTCCCGCATCGCAAACACTAATAGAAAAATGTTAACCCCTAATCTGCCGAACCGGACATCGCCACCACTATAATAAATATATTAACCCCTAAACCGCCACACTCCCGCCTCGCAAACATTAGTTAAATATTATTAACCCCTAATCTGCCATCCCTAACATCGCCGACACCTACCTACATTTATTAACCCCTAATCTGCTGCCCCCAACGTCGCCACCACTATACTAAAGTTATTAACTCCTAAATCTAAGTCTAACCCTAACCCCCCTAACAAATATAATTAAAAGAAATCTAAATACAAATTACTATCATTAACTAAATTATTCATATTTAAAACTAAATACTTACCTGTAAAATAAACCCTAAGCTAGCTACAATATAACTAATATTGTAGCTAGCTTAGGGTTTATTTTTATTTTACAGGCAAGTTTGTATTTATTTTAACTAGGTAGAATAGTTATTAAATAGTTATTAACTATTTACTAGCTACCTAGCTAAAATAAATACAAATTTACCTGTAAAATAAAACCTAACCTAAGTTACACTAACACCTAACCCTACACTATAATTAAATTATTTCCCTAAATTAAATACAATTACATAAAATTAGCTAAAGTACAACCCCCCCCCACTAAATTACAGAAAATAATAAACAAATTACAAGATTTTTAAACTAATTACACCTAATCTAATCCCCCTAACAAAATAAAAAAGCCCCCCCCCCCAAAATAAAAAAAGCCCTACCCTATACTAAATTACAAAAAGCCCTTAAAAGGGCCTTTTGTGGGGCATTGCCCCAAAGTAATCAGCTCTTTTACCTGTAAAAAAAATTACAAATCCCCCACCCAACATTAAAACCCACCACCCACACAACCAACCCTACTCTAAAACTCTGTGTCGGATGTCTTGAATATGGACCCAACATATATATATATATATATATATATATATATATATATATATATATATATATACAAACATATATATATGTATATACATATATATACAAACAGATACAGTAGATAGATAGATAGATAGATAGATAGATAGATAACAGAGACACTTTTTGTTTTAAAAAAGAGCTTTAACGTATGTTTTTTTCTCTTGAGATGATTTAATTCCTTCTTAGTTTTATTTCTAGGTTTAGAGATACTGATGTCATTGTTTTTGGCATAAATATAAAAACTATAAACATATGATCTATCTATATTTTGACAATACAAAAAAAGAGAGTGTTTTACTTATTCAGTCTATTCTTCCTTGTATAATTACATGGCCCACATAGACAGTTGTCTCTCAACAGATGGCGAGGGAAACTGTGTCAGTTCAATAGACTGTATCTTCCTGTTTCTTGAGTGAGATGAGAGAATTAGGCAGACGCACATTTGTAGCATCCCTTGGTACAAGTTACTCAAGCAGATCTCTCTCTACAAATGTTTGTACTGTCGAACGGAAACCACATGAAAGTTTTTTACTTATATTGTTAAAAGAAAATAATATTTTAGGTATATAAGAAAATGTGAAATTGTTTCCTTTAATGCTATGTGCTATTGCTGTGGCAGGATCCTTAGATGAAGAACAGTGACATAAAACACATGTATATAGTTTTTGTGTGTGTTCCGCTGTTAATATTATTATTATTACTGTTATCAGTTATAAAAAGAGCACCAACAGATTCTGCAGCTTTATAAACATAGGTATAATATGCAAAGCTAGTGTGTCTAAGAAGTAAATGGGTAAAGGCAGTGGCGTATTTAGATTTTGTGCTGCCCTAGGCACTCAAAATTATGCTGCCCCTCCTTCCCCAGGTTTTAGGCCTTTTATGGTCATATTAGTTTTTTGTAATGGTGTAATGTGACTTTCTTTTCATGGCATTTCCAGTGTTCGTGTGTGTTTGTATATAATGAGAGTGTGTTTGTTTTTATAGTGTGTATGTAGTGGGGATGTGTAGTGCAGTGTGCGTGTGTGTAATGCAATATGTGTAGTGAGACTCAAAAAGTGCTGTCCCCCCAAAAATCTGCTGCCCTAGGCAAGTGCCTTGTTTGCTTAGGCCAAAATACGCCTCTGGAGGGCACTGATCACCTTACATGAAGGTAACAGCTGTGCTCATAGACTTACATGCTAAGGGAGGTCAAGGGGATGGAAAAAAGGATGAGGAAAGGTTAGTGTACAAGTATACATGAAAAGTAGAGTTTTTAAAAAACACTTGAAGCTTTGAAAACTAGGGGGCGGTCTTGTGGAGCAAGGCAGAGAGTTCCACAAGATAGGGGGCAATCTGGAGAAGTCCTGTAGACGAAATGTGAAGAGGAGATTGTCAGTAAAAAAGTGGTCCAGGATATTCCTTAAAATGGACAAATCTGCACACTCCACTACTCCCTTGGAAATAAACTACACATTTCTATTACGGTGGTATCTTACCCCACTGAGATTAAAATATATATTTCTTGCAGCATCTGACGGTTGATGGTGGAAGTGTGCTCAGGTGGGTTCTCTCTATTACTTGTGGTGGACATGCCCTAAAATTATAAAATTTGGGAAGGAAGTTTGCTCTTCCATGAGTACAGTACTGAGTTATAAATTTCACCTTGACCCTTTCATTTTTATGTTTCATGTGATCCCTAAATTGTCTTGAAAACAACACACAGCTTTCCTTAGTTATCTGTAGCGCCAAGCAAGTAATACACAGGCTTTGGAAAAAAGAAACCCCCTCACCCTAGATATGTAGGTGCTGCAGATGAAATGTGACATGCAACTTGAGAAGTACTTTTATCTTACTATAGATAAACTTGATTTATCTCATGATATGGTATTCTATTGAGAATCTAAGTTTACCCCAAAGGCATAATAATAATATCTCCTTTGTGGTTACCTAAGAGTTAAGGAACTATATTCCTTATTTCATTGGGTAGTACCTTATATATCATATTGAGACTTGGGCCTCTATTTAACAAGCTCCGTAAGGAGCTTGATGGCCTCTGTTTCTGGCGAGTCTTCAGACTCGCCAGAAACAGCAGTTATGAAGCAGCGGTCACAAAGACCGCTGCTCCATAACCTGTCCGCCTGCTCTGAGCAGGCGGACAGACATCGCCAGAAATC